>NC_058130.1:214631409-214745249 GCF_016433145.1 Gracilinanus agilis
TTGAAAGTAGACATAGAAACATTCTCATAACTCACAGGAACATCTAACACTGGTGAACCCTGCCTGACCTCTATGTGATACCTGCTTTAATCTTTTTTAGCAGAATAAAGTCTCCTTCGTTCATCAGAGATGTTCTCCCTCGAACCCCACTTTAGGTTGTGTCTGGGGGAGTTGGGTTATCCCTCATTCTGCACATATATATTTTAAAATTTATTAAAAAAATTAAAATGTAAAACATTTATTATTATTATTATTTTTTAAATCCTTACCTTTCATCTTAGAATCAATACTGTGTATTGGTTCCAAGGCAGAAGAGTGGTAAAGGTAGGCAATGGGGGTTAAGCCCAGGGACATGGTGTCTGAGGTTACATTTGAGCCTAGAACTTTTTGTCTCTAGTCTTAGCTCTCAATTCACGGAGCCACCTAGCTGCCCCCTTTGTTAAGTTTTAACATATATCTATATCTATATCTATATCTATATCTATATATCTTACTTTAATTCTGTAGAGCAATTTAGATTTTTAAAAAACCCTTAATTTCTGTCTTAGTTAAGATGGAAGGGCAACAGCTAGGCAATTGGGGTTGTGACTTGTCCAGGGTCACACAGCTAGGGAGTATTTGAGGTCAGATTTGAACCCAGGTTCTCTCAACTCCAGGCCTGGTGCTCACTGTGCCACATAGCTGCTCCTATGTATTTAAATATTTTAAATATATATGTATATATACACACACACACACACATATATATATAAATACAAAGAACTCTATGTATTTATGTATGCATCTATATTTTAAATCTGTATTTAAATATAAAGAATTCAATGTAAAGAATAAATATAAAGGCAAAGAGAAGGGGAGAGAACAAACCTTATTTTAAATTCACCTTCTATATGCCAGATGCTTTACACATATATTGTCTCACTTAATCTCATCTTAAGCCTGAGAGGTGGGTGCTGTGAGTATCTCCAGTTTACATGTGAGGAAACTGAGGCAGACAGAGTTTAAATGATTTTCCCAGAGTCACAGCTAGTATGGGTTTGAGGTGGATTTGAACCGAGGTTTTCCTGACTCTAAGCCCAGTGCTATACTATACCACCTACTGGCCTAATACTATCAGAAGAAGGTTTAATATTCACACTAAAACCAATATACATTTCATTCCTTGCAGCTTTCAAGTCCTAAATCTATTTCGTGACCTTGGGCAAGTCATTTCACTTTCCTGAGCTTTGGTGTTCTTATTTGTAAAGTGGCTATAAAATCCTGCCCCAGATACTTACTTGTTGTAGTACCCTGGACAGATCACTCAGTTCCCCTTCGCCTGGGTTTCCTCATGTCTAAAATGGGACTAATAAGAGTACCTTGCTCCCAGAGTTGTTGTGAGGATCAAATGAGATAAGAGCTTTACAAAACTTAAAGTGCTATTAAAATGCTAACTTCTATTCTTATTTAGAAAAATATTGACCAAGATTCAAACCAAGCAGACTGACTCCTGTTTTTTATTTACTTAAAGTTTTTGTTGTTCATTTGTTTCAGTTGGGTTTGACTCTTTGTGATCCCATTTTGGAGTTTTCTTGGCAGAGATACTGGAGTGGTTGGCCATTTCCTTCTCCAGCTCATTTTACAGATAAGGAAACTGAGGCAGAGATAAGTGATTTGCTCAGGGTTACACAGCTTGTGTCTGAAGCCAGATTTGAACTCAGGAAGATGAGTTTTCTTGACTCCAGGCCAAGTGCTCTACCTGTACCACTTAGCTGCCTTAGAGGCCATCTACCTTGAATTCCTTCCTCTTTTCTACTTCAAAATCTCTTTCCAACATCTTCTAAACAAAGGTCCAAAGGTGGGATTCATTCTTTCAGCCAGTCACCAGAAGTTTCCTGTGTATAGTGTCATCTGCTGCCTTCATCCGATAGTCACAACAGGATAATCCTTTCAGATTGTTTAAGGACTTAGTCACACCTTGTTCATACTCTACTGTTCACTTAAATAATCATTTTCTCTCTTTTTTTCACAGCTGAATTCTTGGAAAGTCTTCTCTACTTCCTGATCCCATTTCCTTATCTCCTGCTCACTCCCCAATCTCTTGAGATCTCACTACTTGCCTAAAACGAATCTCTTTCAGGCTACTAATGATCTTTAAATTGTTTTTAAAAATTCTGAACTGAAGAAACACTAAATAAAACTAGCATTTCTCTATATGTAGAACAGAAAAAGAGAATTCTACATAAAACTAGGGATCTCTATTCTATATAGCTTCTTCTAAAAAACATATATATAATCAGTTCAAAATGAAACTCATAAGGGTATTTTGCTTGTGATTTTGTGTTGTTTTTTTTTGCCTTCTGTCTTCTTTTACACATTTAAAATGTTTTCAATGACTTTTTTTTCTATTTTGGAAAGTGGGGTGAGGATATTCTTCCTTATAACCCTTTGTCCTCCCTGCAACTGGAAAGAAAGAAAAATAAAGCTTTTGTAACAAACATGTATGTTTGTGTGTGTATATAATTAGATAGTTGTACTTAAATATATATACACATAGACATAAAATATATGCATAACATGCATATAAAATGTGTATATATAGATATATGGAATATATACATAATATAAACTATAATTATATAATATTTGTAATTATATAATATAGTTAATGTATTATATATTTGTTACAAAATATAGTTCTTCTAAAATGTATTAGCTAGCTTTGCTTGAATATATACAAATATGCATACACATGTAATATATATGTACATAGAAATGCTTACACATATATACACACATGCATATATTTAAAATATACAATAAAAACATTATACACACATATATTATCTGCACATGATATTATATATGCATGCACACATGTATGTACATGTATATTCAATATATACACAAATATTCAATTAAACTAATTCCTACAATGAAAATGTATGCCTCATTTTGTATCTTATGTCTGTCACCTCTCTGCCATGAGTTGAGTAGGAAGATTCACTACCAGATCTCTGTAATTCTGATTGATCATTGCATTGGTCTCAGTTGTCAGATCTTTCAAATTTGTTTTTCTTTATAATTTTGTTCTTATACAAATTCTTGTGCTACTCTCTTCAGTCTGTATCAGTTCATCTAAGTCTTCTTGGGTTTCTCTGAATCTGTCTCTCATCATTTCCTACAACTTTACTGAATTCCTTTACATTCATATATCATCATTTGTTCAGCCATTCTCCAATAAATGGGCACTTTCTTTAAGTCCAGTTCTTTGTAGCAATAAAAAAAAGCCACTATAAATGTTTTTGCACCTTTTCTTTCTTTTATCTCTTTGGGGGTACAAGACAAATAGCAGTATTTCTAGTTGTACACAGTCAAGTGACTTTTTTTGTTCATAGTTTCAAATTGCTTTTCAGAATGACTTTTATACAAATACTATTCCAGCAACGATCCGTTGATATGCCTGTTTTCCCACAGCCCCTCCAACAATTGTTATCTCACCCCACCCCCCCGCCTTTTTTGGGTTGTCTTTGATGAGAGTGAAGTGGGACTCCAGAGTTGCTTTAGTTTACATTTCTCTAATTATGAATAATTTGGGTCATTTTTTATGGGACTATTGATAGCTTGAGTTTCTTCTTTCAAAAACTGGGTGTTCATGTCTTTTGACCATCTATCAATTGAGGAATGAGAGCCAATGCTCTTTCCATTGTAGAGTCAAAAGATGATTATCTCTTTAATTAAAACGACCTCATCTACAGTTGAGCTTTTCTTCTTTTGGACCCTAGGAGCCCTCAGTTTCAGAGTATCTCTTTATTTCTCTAGTTTAAATGTCCTTAGGCAGCAGGTACTCTGCCAACTCAGCATCCCCAGTAATTCCTTTATCCCACACCCCTGTGCCAGGTCAGGTGCTCTTTTCTTATAGTCTTCAGCTCTATGGGGGCTTTGTAGATATTAAAATCCTGAGATGGGCAATGACTGCCTATGAGCAGTTCTAGTGGAAATTGTCTAGGGGAAATTGTCACTATTCAGGACAATACACATTCCACCCACTCTGCAGCTTGCAAGCCCTAAGCCTCCGTTGTGTCCCTGGTCAAGTCACTTCATTTCTCTAAGCCTCAGTTTCCTCATCTATAAGATGAGGGTAAAAACATCTATAATACTTATCTGATAGGACTATTGTAAAGATCAAATGAGATGATCTATGGGTGCTATTTTACAAAATTTTAAGTACTATATAAGTGGGTCATTTATTATTCTCACCACCATCGTTATCTAGGGAAGAAAGACATCTGTTCTCGCTGCCTCCACTTCCTCACCACCTACTCACTTCTTGAACCTCTAAAATCGGGCTTCTGTCTCCAGCATTTGGCTAATGCTGCTCTCTTCAAGTTCACTTAGTCACAGGCAAATATGATGACCTCTTCTTGGTCTTCACCTTTTCTGACCTCACTGCTGGATTGGGCAATGCTGACCTGCCTTCCTTTAGCTTCCAAGACATATTCTTTCTTGGTTATTTCACTACCTGTCTCTTATCTCAGTCCTATATTTTATTTTCCCCAAACTCTGCCCTCAACCCTCCACTCCTCTCCTCTCTTCTCCTCTCCTATACTCTACTGTCTCTTCATTTTTCCATTCCTCTTCTTTCCCCTCCTCTTTTCTGCTCTGTTTTCCTCTGCTCTCCATCTTCTCTTTTCTCTTCTTCCTCTTTTTATCTCATTCTATTCTCATGCACTTATCCCTGCCCAAGATGACCTCAACTCTAATAGCTATACAGATTATTTCTGAATCTCCCTAATATTTTCCTTAAGTTCCAGTCACCACATTTCCAGTAGATAACTCCATCCAGATGTCTTGTTGATACTTCAATCTTGACCTGTCCTAAGGGAATTAATCTCTCCCTACAAAATCAGTCTTTTGCCCTTCCTTTTTCTTATTTTGGTTGGTGCTACTAGTCTGTCATCCTTTTAAGCAGTTTCAGGATCTTAGCTGTGGAAGGGAACTTGGAGGATCTGGTCCAGCCTTATTAAAAAACCCATCAACAGCAGCTCTGCAAAGTGATTGTCCAGCCTGTGTTTGAAGACCTCCAGGAACAAGGGAATAACTTCCTTTGGAGGCTGCCCATCACACTTTTCGGTGCCCTCTGAATCATTGTCTGTGGGTGATAGCTTGCTCTACCTGGTCAAAACCTCTTATTTTTGCTTCCAACCCATATATTGTTTCTATCATTCTATCTCTTCTCCCTTATTTTCCTTCTGCCCCTACATGCTTATTGCGTGAGATTTTTTTACTTTTCTGACTGCTTGCTGTGCCAGTCAGGACCTTGGCCATAGACTAGAAGATAGTTTGGGTGCCAAAAAATCCCTGCCAGAAAACAAAGTACTCAGCCTTGACATTCTGGGAGTATCTTTGCCTCTTCTCCTTCATTTACCTCCTACATCCCATCACTTGCCAAATCTTATGGCATCTAATTCCATAACCTCTCCCTCATCTTTTCCCCTCACATTGCTACTATTCTAATTTGTGCCCTCACTAACTTTTACTTCTTTTTTAAAACCCTCACTTTATATCTTAGCATCACTCCTAAGACAGAAGATCTAGGTAACTGGGGTTAAATCAGTGATTCCCAAAGTGGGTGCCACCACCCCTGGGTGGGTGCTGCAGCAATCCAGGGGGGCGGTGATGGCCACAGGTGCATTTATATTTCCTATTAATTGCTATTAAAATAAAAAAATTAATTTCCAGGGGGCTAAGTAATATTTTTTTTTCTGGAAAGGGGAACCACTGGGTTAAATGATTTGCCCATGGTCACACAGTGAGGATGCTCTCACTACTTTTTTTTTTTTAAACCCTTACCTTCTATCTTAGAATAAATACTATGTATTAGTAGTTCCAAGGCAGAACAGTGGTAAGGGCTTGGCAATGGGAGTTAAGTGACTTGCTCAGGGTCATACAGCTAGGAAATGTCTGAGGTCACATTTGAACCCAGGACCTTCCATCTCTGGGACTGAGCCATCTAGCTGCCCCTCACTATTTTTCAATAGACTATTATAATAGTGTCTCAAATAATTTCTCTGATACCTAGCTCTTCTCTGTGGGAGATTCTTTCAGGAGGTCCATAAGATCAAAATTATTTTTTATGATAATACCTCAAAATTTTAATTTCTCATCTGGTGACTTTTGAAAACTTCAAACCGCATTTTAAAAAGCTCTTTGCAAGTTCCCAACATATCCACAAGGGACTCATGATGAAAGATGCTATCCACAGTATTTTCACAACAGAAGGAACTGTTGGAGTCTGAATGTAGATCAAAGCATGTCATCTTCCGCTTTATTTCCTAAATGAGTTTTTAAAAAGTTATATTGTGATATGTGTCAATACTGGTATAATCTATATCAGACTATTTACCTCTGGGGTAGGGAGGGAGAGAATTTGAATCATAAAATGTAAAAAAAAAATTTCAACAATTGTTTCTATATGTAATTATGTAAAAAAAAAATAAAGCTTTTTGGAGGAGGGTCTTCAATAATTTTTTAAGAATGTAAAGGGGTCTTGAGACCAAAAAGTTTGAGAGCCATTGCTCTATATTGAAGAATTCTCTGACTTAGCATTACCTACAAGGTGATCCCCAAGGCTAGGAAAAGTCCCTTTATTTATTTATTATTTATAAGTATTTTTTTTATGGCTACATGATTCATGTTCTTTCCCTCCTCATTTCCCTTCCCCCTCCTGGAGCCAACAAGCAACTCCACTGGGTTATATATGTATTATCACTCAAAACCCATTGCTATATTATTCAGTTTTGTAATAATCTTTTAAAACCAAAACTCCACATCCTGTATTCATATAAATAAGTGATAAATCATATGTTTTTCTTCTGTGTTCCTGCTTCCACAGTTCTTTCTCTTGATGTGGATAGTGTTCTTTCTCCTAAGTCCCTCAGGATTGTCCTGGATCACTGCATTGCCATTAGTAGCAAAGTCAATTACATTTGAGTGTGCCACAATATTTCAGTTTCTGTGTACAATGTTCCCCTGGTTCTACTCATTTCACTCTGCATCAGTTCACAAAGGTCAGAAAAGTCCATTTGTAGGATAGATGATCGAGGAAATTAGAAAGTCACTGAACACAAGGAAAACTTTATGGAGAAGAAGGTTTTAAATTTTTTTTAATCTTTTAAATTTTTATTTGGATTTTTAATTTTAATAACAAATTTCCAAATAAGTTTTCTGAAGTTATATGATCCATATTGTCTCCCTCCGAGAAGGGAGTTTTTGAGCTCAAACTTGAAGCATAGACAGGATTAGTTTCTTTTTTCCCCTCTGTTTCCACCTCACTGCATTTGCATTTCCTAGTTATGAGTTTTTAAAACTAGGTTTCAGGTTTCCTAGCCACTTCCCAGCCTTTCTCTAGAATTTATTTCTTCATCAAGTATGTAGCAGGATCTTGGGGACTATAGGTTCCCCAGTACTGCTTTCTGTTTACTCCTGAAACTTAACTTGGGCCCTGGATTCTAGTTTTTGTTCTGTTTTGTTTTACTATTACTCATTTTGTCCCCACCTACTAGTAACTATTTCCTCTTAGATCCAGCTGTTACAAGATTGCTTTAGATTGTATAGCATTACAGAAATCAACACAATTTAATTAGATTAGGAAAATCATAGTCCTATCAAGCATCAGACACAAGTATCATGGAATGCATAAATATAAAAAATACACAATTGCACAAACATCCTACAAAATCATCCCCAAGACCCTGCTACATACTTGATGCAGAAATAAAGTTCTAGAGAAAGACAACTAAACTAAAATGATTGAAGGAATATATATATATATATATATATATATATATATATATATATATATGGAGTGAGGGGAGTAAACCTATGAGGATAGAACTGAGGATATCATTATCTGAGTCCAGCATGGTGGAGGATAATGACCCTTCTGTCTTTCCTTAAAGATTGGAAAGGAGATTAGTAAGAAGTCAGTGCCATGTTAGAGTTTATCTTGTGCTAAAAAGGGTAAAATTGCAAAAGAATCTAATGCAGATCTAATGCTACTTTCACAAAGAGTGACACAATAATAACTTTGGTCTTCAGAAAAGACCCTACTTGTCAAGGAGTGTGACCTTGACCTCTGTTTATTCTGTTCTTCTTCCTTCCGGCATGGTCAGACTAAGGGAATTGCCCTGAGATTTAAAAAGGAATTATCTGTGGGGCCTCTGGGAAAACACAGACAGGTTGGGACAAGGGCTCTGACATAGACTGGGCAAGATCTATCCAGAGGTAAGCAGCCAGGGCTGGTAAAACCATATATAAGGGAATCAGAGAATCAATTTAGAATTAATTACAAGTAGGAATTGCAAGCAGGTCTGTTACCTTGTAGAATTTTCTTTATCTCATTTTTCTTTGTTTACTGTAAAATTCTGAGAAAACAAAAACTCAGAGGAAAAACAAATTTAAGGCACCTCATAACTTTAGAACCTTTACTTAAAATTGTAGGTAACTCTTTTTTGGGGGGGGTCAGGGTGGTGACATCCTAGCCTCCTCCTTTTTTAGGAATTTGTTCTGCAACTTGGAACACAGTTCATAAACCCGTTCCTCATATTCCTACCTCCAAGGTGTGATCCAAACACACATTTAGCTCATGTACCTAGGAAGGATAGTACACTATGGGAATTTTTCATGTTCTAATCTCCAATTATGGTGTAATTTTTGTAATTCAAGGGTTCTAGACAAGCTCTAACAGTTAAATTTCAAGTACTAATGCAGGGCAATGAGGAAAGTATTTGGGGGTATGAACCTCCTGATCATACCACTTAGGTGGTCACCTTCTCTTAGGCTGGCTTTGACCTAAGGGTGTCTATAAATAAGTGGCTGATCATACAGCAGACAGTCCTTTTAGTAGTAAAAATCCTTTTATGGTGCCAATTACTTTGAGAACCCCCGGTCAGGAAAAAAATACTCCTTTGGCTTTTAAAAGCATTTCTGGAATGTTAAGAAGTTTGGGGTGCTTCCTTGTGAAGCATGGCATCTTGAGAAATCTGGTAATTTATTCTGCCTTCAACTCAAATGCCCTCTAGGAGACTGCATTTTTTTTCTCTTTTAAATCATCAATAACTCCTTCCCTTGTCATATTTGCACGTGATGCTAAGGCAATGTGGATTAAACAGAGGTGGCCACTATTAGGAGCTCATACTTTGCTATCTTGTAATGCTAGAACTGCAGGGGATTTTAAAATTCTACTTTTTAAACTCTTCCCTTCTATCTAAGTATAAATTCTAAGACAGAAGAGCAAGGGGAATCTAGGTGGCTCAGTGGATAGAGAGCCAGGCCTAGAGACAGGAAATCTTGGGTTCAAATTTGACCTCTGACACTTCTTTGTTCTATGACCCTGGGCAAGTCACTTAATCCCCATTGCCTAGCCCTTATGGATCTTCTGCCTTGGAACCAAACCATAGAATTGATTCTAAGATAAAGGCAAAGGTTAAAAAAAACCAAAAAACTTAGAAGAGCTCCAAGGGCTAGGCAACTGGGACACATGACTTGACCAGGGTCACACAGCTAAGAAGTAGCTGAGGCTAGGTTTGAACTCAAAAGTACTTTGCTTCTGAGTACCTCCTCTCTGAATCCATATTTCCTTCTATCAGGAACTCCATTCCCTTCCCCTCCTATTTTCCTGTAGGATAAACTAGATTTCTATCCCCAATTGAGTGTGTATATTATTCCCTCTTTGAGCCAATTCCAATGAAAATAAGATTCAAGTACTTTCCTCTCCACTTTTCCCATTTTCTTCTCCAGTGTAAAAGCTATTACATGCCTTTTTTATGTGAGATAATTTATCCTATTCTATGGTTTATTTTCCCCTTTTCCCAGTACATTTTCCTTTCTTGTCCCTTAATTTTACTTGTTTAGGTGATATCCTATCATATTCAACTTACACCCATGCCTTCTGTCAATGTAAAGATCTTCTGATGGCTGTAATAATTCTAGTAATAGTTCTAACTGACCTAATAATAAAGTTCTTAGGAGTTACAAGTATCATCTTCCCATACAGGGATGTAAACAATTTGATCTTATTGAATCTTTTATGATTTCTCTTTCCTGTTTACCTTTTTATGCTTCTCTTGAGTCATATTTGAGAGTCATATTTCAGCTCTGGTCTTTTCCTCAGGAATGCTTGAAAGTCTTCTATTTCATTAATATTCATTTTTTTCTTTGAAGGTTTATACTCAATTTGTGGGTAAATAATTCTTGATTGTAATCCTAGCTCTTTTGCCCCCCAGAATATAATATTTAAGGCCCTCTAATCCTTTAATGTAGAATCTAATCTGCTAAATCTTGTGTGATTCTTATTGTGGCTCCATAATATTTGAATTGTTTCTTTTTGGCTGTTTTCAATATTTTCTCCTTGATCTGGGAGCTCTAGAATTTAGTTATAATATTCCTAGGAGTTTTGATTTTGAGATCTCTTTCAGGTGGTGATTGGTGGATTCCTTTAATTTCTGTTATCCTCTAGTCCTAGAATATCAGAGAAGTTTTCCCTTATAATTTCTTAAAAGATGATATCTAGTTCATTTTTTTTTTGATCATGGCTTTCAGGCAGGCCCAAAATGCCGAAATTATCTCTCCTGGACCTATTTTCCAGGTCAATTATTTTTCTGGGAAGATAGTGCACATTTTCTTACAATTTTTTTCATTCTTTTGATTTTGTTTTATTATTACTTGATGTCTTGTGTAGTCATTAGCTTCCATTTGCCCAATTCTAATTTTTAAAAAATTCTTTTCTTCAGTGAATTTTTGTACATATTTTTTCATGTGTCCAATTCTACTTTTTAAGAAATTCTTCTCTTCAGTGGACTCGCCTCCCACCGTCCCTTTTCTATTTGGCCTATTTTGTTTTTTAAGGTGTTACTTTTTTTCCAGAAATTTTTGTGTCTTCTTTACCACGCCATGAACTCTTTTTTCATGATTTTCTTTCATCATTCTCTTTTCTTTTCTTTTTAAGCCCTTACTTTCTTTCTTAGTATCAGTTCTAAGCCAGAAGAGTGGCAAGGGCTAGGCAATCATGGTTAAGTAACTTGCCTAGGATCACATGACAAGTAAGTATCTGAGGCCAGATTTGAACTGGAGACTTCCCATTGCCAGGCCTGGCTCTCTATCTACTTAGCTATCTACCTGACCCTTGCTTATTTAATTTATTTTTATTTAGACAAAAATAAACTTAGTTCCCTCTAGCAGTGATCTAAAAATTTCTTTGTTTGCATACTCCTATCAGTTAAGAAATTTTTGGTTTATTTTCTTAAGCTGAGTTTCCTTTAAGGATCAAAATTCTTTACTGATAGGGATGCAAAGTAGAAAATCACTGCTTTAGAGAACTGGATTGATTTGTGCTTTTGTAACAGGCAGAATGGCCAGTGGGAATCCGTTTATAGAGTATAGACAGCATGCTATGACTGCTAGCAGCCCACAGGAGTCTGATTCTGGAAAGGCGTGATGATATGTAAAGGAATGGTTCCATTGCAGGATTCAAAGTACCCACAAGGATTCTGTTTCTGCTCTTCTTATTCTGTGGTAAAGAGAGCTTTGTTGATTGGCTGTTGGACTAGAACTAAGAAATAGATAGGTAATAGATTTCCTCAGGGTATGTACAATTCACTTTCACTTACCTGGATGGTTTGAGTCAGGGGATGTGTTGAAAGACTCTTGGTAGGACAAGAAACCTTGGGCCCTTCCCACCTGGGCCAGGTTGACCTCTCCCTACCCAGGGACTTATGGTCTATATTTCTTGCTTAAACCAGGAATGAGTCTTTCATTTGCCTCTCCATTCTGATCCAGTAGTCAATTGGAAAAAAAATGGATCCGGAAAAGGTCCATTTTCACCATGAAGTAAGCAAAGTGGAAACAGAATATGTATGTACATTTGGAGCATCATGGCTTTCTGGAGGTAGGTTCTCTAGTCTTTTCCATGTGGACTGGCAGCAGGTCAAGCACTCCACACATTCTTTGGAGTTGGGCTCCTGTTGGCCAATCCCACCATTATGCTAATAACAACAACAACAAAAGACATAAACAACAAAAGAATTTTAAACTTCATTTAAATTCCACCCTTTCGAATGAAGACTTTTCTGAGCCTCTATGGACACTCTTGCTTTCCTCCTCTCTCTCTTTCTCCCAATTATCTTATTTTTAATATGTATAGGCATATATATGTATATGTTATTTCCCCAGGTTAGACTGTAAGCTATGCAAGGGTAGGAAATGCTTTTCTTTTGTCTTCATATCTCCAAGAAGTAGCTCTGTGTCTGGCACTGTTGTATGCACCTAATATGGACCCTATACTGATAGTGAAAAGGAATTTGTGCAAGTTTTTACACAGGAAGCAGGACAAACAAAGGGTCACTCCTTCAGTTTTAATTCTAGTAATGACTGCTGTTTAAATCTAGACAGTAGTACTATAAAAAAACCTCTGTTCAGCCAGGTGACATATATAGTAAATGCCTGTTCTCCCAGTGGATAGTTAGGTGTCAGTGGATCGAATGATAGGCCTGGAGTCAGGAAGACTTGACTCAAATCTTAATCACTGTATGGCCTTGGGAAAGTCATTTAACTTTTGTCTGCCTCTGTTTCCTCAATTGTAAAATGAGGTAGAGAATGGAATAGCAAACTATTCTAGTATCATTGTTAAGAAAATCCCTAATGGGGTCATGAAGAGTCAGATGTGACTGAAACAATTGAACAACAACAATTTTCACCTACCTTGCAGATTTGTTGTGAATATCAAATGAAAAAATATTTTTAAAGCACTTACATAGTGTCTGGCACTGGGCAGACATTTAATAAAAAGCTTATTCCTTTCCTTTTTCCTTCTCTTTCTAGGCTGGACATCCAAAGGCAGTCTGAATAAAAGAGACTACCCTAGTGGGATCATCAAAGACTCCATCTACCTGAGTCAATGATGTCAGAAAATTCCTGGGTAGGTAGTGCAAATATCAATAATATGGAAATAGGTCTTGATCAACGATACATGTAAAACCCAGTGGAATTGCTAGTCGGCTATAGGAGCGGAGTGGGAGGAGGGCAGGGAAAGAGCATGAAACCTGTAACCGTGGAAAGGTTTTCTTAATTGGTCAATAAAAAAAAGATTCAAAAAATTTAAATTTAAATTAAAAAAAAAGAAGAAGAAAAAGAAACTTCCTGGGTAGGATATCATCTTGCAGGGTCTTTATCAAGGTTTGCCCTGGTTGCTAGAAAGATGAATTCAACTGTCCATTCCCCCATCAGGTCCAGGCCCTTTGCTTAGCTTGCATCTCTTACTGAAACCCCAGGCTCCTTCCTAAGTCTGTACATGTTCCTACTCCTTCCAGAGAGATGGGAGGAAGACATGAATAACACAGAAAATTGGCCTCCTTCAGAAACCACCAAGCCAGAGCAGGGAGGCATTGGACCCTTCTTGGGTCCAATTATGGACTTCTACCAGTCCCCATCCTTTACCACTGGGAGTATATGTAACCCACTTTGGGTATCACTGCACTAAAGTTTTACCCTGATACCTCATTGTGGCCCAATGGTGACTCTGGGGTCTTAAAGGAAATGCTCGTATGATGTCAACATTGGAAAGATCAGTGATAGACTGCATGTCTGTGCTAAACTCAAGTCTACTCAAATTTAGAGGAACTTATTACTAGAAGTCTGGCTATCAGATGATTTTTTTCTTCTAACTATAGCATGAAGATAATTTCTAAAAATGGATGTTTTATTCTCATGTCTATGACATTTTCTCAGTTCTCGTCCTTCTTGACATCTCTGTAGCCTTTGCTGCAATTGATCACCCTCTTTTCTTTGATACTGTCTTCTCTCTAGGTTTTTGGGGCACCCCTCTCTCCTGACTTTCTTCCTACTTAGCAGATTACTCTTTAGTCTCCTTTGCTGTATCTTCATCCAGGTCATGCCCTCTACTCATAGATATTCCCCAGGATTCTGCTCTTGCTCTTTTCTTCTCCTTTTATATTATTTCAGTTGGTGACCTCATCCACTCTTATGAATTAATTTCTCATCTCTTTGCTCACGTTTATTTATCTAGCTCTAACCTCTGCTACAATTTCACTTATCCAATTAGACATCTGTAATATGGAAAATCATACTGCCGGGTGGCACCAGCCTCCTGGCTCATGCCAAGTTCCACATTCTAACTGGGGCCACCCGGCAGTATGATTTTCCATATTGCACATCTTGAACTAGATGCCTTATAGACATCTTAAACTCAACATATGTGAACTGAATTATCTTTCCCTCTCTTCTTCCACAGATGGAAAGTTAATATTAATTTGAACCCTTTTTTGGTCCCCCAAACAGACTTTTTGTTTTTTAAAGCTCAGTTTGAGCTTTAGAGTTGAAGCTCAAACTGTATCTCTCTGAAGCTATGGGTGGAGTCCTCCTTCCTTTGGTCTACATCTTTTATCTTTGGTAAGGACTGGCAGGGTGAAGACATGTTCTTTGTTTTATCTGTAAACAAGGATTCTCTTAGGTAATGAAGTCAAGTCAGCTAGTTTCCATGCTTAGAAACGTAAGGCCATGTGGGGATAAGTGCACAAGTGTTGCAACCATTCTAAATACCATATGGTTATTCCTGGCATCTGAAAGACATGCCTCCTGTCCTGACTGAGGTCTGAGTCCTACAATCAGAGAGGTTCAGGAGAGGGTCATCAGGAAGAGCATAAACTGATAGAGGGGACAGGAAGTTGGCTTTTCCCCTCTAGAACCAGGGATTCAGGAGGGCATATGGTCTAGCCCTGGGTCAGCTCGGCCTGCTTGCCGAGGTGGCTCGTGCTTTTCTCTCTCTTTTTCTTTGGCCTACTTTTTGCTATTTAATAAATAATTATAAAATTAAGATATAATCTCCAGAGAATTTTAATTGTGTACTGTCCAAGGCACTACCATCTTCCTAGTACCCCATGTACTAAACCTAGGTGTCATTGTTGACTAGTGATTATTTCTTACCCCTCCTATCTAATCTATTGCTAGGACCTGTTGATTTTACCTATGCAACATCTCTCAAATAAGACCCCTTCTGTGCCCTGATACTTCCAGTCTCTTAGTATAGGCCCTTCTCTCCTAATGCCTGAACGATTTCAATAGCCAGCAGGTTGTTCTATCTGCCACACATCTTTCTCCAGTCTAGTCAATCCTCCACTCAGTGGCCAAAATGATTTTCTTTTTCTTTTAAAATCTATTTATTTGTTTGTTACATTAAAGCTCCTAAGTATCTCCCTTCTTCTCTCCCTTACTTGTACTAGAGAAGGTATCATCTGACAAAAAAAGTATATATAAAACAATATCTTGTTTATTTCTATTTATTATTTATTTCTCTGGACATACACATTATTTTGTTGTTGTATATAATATTCTCTTACTTCTGCCCATTTTGCTCTTCATAATTTGATGAAGGTCTTTCTATTTAAAAAAAGTTAACCTGCTTGTCATTTCTTATGGCATTTTAGTATTCTGTCATAACATATACCACAATTTGTTTAGCCATTCCCTCGCTAATGACAAATCCTCTCAATTTTCATTTCAAAGTGATTTTCCTAAAGCAAGAGGTCCCACCATATCACCCCCAACACAAAAAACCCCAGAGATTCCCCCTCACTTCTAGGATCAAATATAAAATCCAGCTGGGCCTTGGAAGCCCTTCATAACCTTCTACAGTTCTGGTCCCATCTTATACTGCTCTTTTTCCACAAAATACATTGACACTATTGTTCCTTGCAGTTCCTTGAACCACTCTCCTTACTGCACATTTTCTCTCTGACCCCCATGCCTGGAAATGCTTCCTCTTCTCATCTCTACCTCCTAGCTTTCTTGACTTTTTTCAAGTTTCCAGCTATAATTTTATCTTTTACAGGAAGCCTTTTCTAGTCTTCCTTAATTCTACAGCCTACTCTAGGTCATTTCCTGTTTATCCTGTATATACCTTGTGTATATATATATAATTGTTTCCATGTTTTATCCCCTATTATAGGGTGAGTTTCTCAGTGGCAGAGTTTGTATCCTCATTGTTTATCCTGGTGTCTGGCATGTAGTAGGTGCTAAATAGATGTTTACTGATTGATAATCTGACTAGAGGAAGTATTCTCCAATGTGGAAATGATAGATCCTTAAAAAATTGAAGGGGGCTATTCTCCTTTCCAAACTATTCCACAGCACAAATTAGGGAGAGTAACTTCCCCGGTCGTTAATGATTTCCTAGGCACTAGATGCAGATTGCATTCATTCCATTGTGAGTCCGAAGAACAGATCCACCCTTGGTTAAGAAACATTTCACTTTAATCTCCATAGGGAAAAAAAAAAAGCAAAAAACCATTGACCCAGCATTCCCCTCACTGGGTCTATGCTTCAAAGAGGTCAAAGACAAAGGGATAGGTCCCATATGACTGAAATGGTCTTAGAAAACACTTTTGGTGGCAGTAAAAAATTGGAAGCAAAATAGCTACTCATCAACTGGGTAATGGCCAAACAAATTGTGGATTTCATGGAATATTATTGTGCTATAAGAAAGGACAAATCTGAAGAATTCAGAGAAACTTGGCAAGGGTTGTTTGAACAGATTGAGAACAAAGAAAGCAGAATTAAGAGAACGACATACATATTCACATATTCACCACAATAATGTAAAGGAGAATAATACTATAAGTCAGATGAATTCAATAACCAGTTTAGAAGTTCAGAAGACTTAGCATGAAGTCCATTTCTTTGCTTTTGCTAGGGAGGTGGTGGTCTATGGATGTGGAACTTTGTATGTGCTGTCAGATATGGTTTGTTGTTGTTGTTATTGCTTTCTTTAAGTGTTTTTCTTTGTTTTAATGGAAGGTTCTATGTGCATGTACTGTGTGTGGTGAATTAGGAAATGACAGTGATGCCAAAAAACCCCAAACAAACCCACATTAATAAAACATTAAAAAAACATGATGACGTAAAATTCAAATTTTGAGGGCAAAGGCTCAGATAGATGTAGAACTGCAGAGGAGAACTTTTGGAGGACGTTAATTTTGTTGTTGTTCAGTTGTTTCAGTTGTGCGTCTGACACTTCATGAGCCCATTTGAGGTTTTCTTGACAAAGTTACTGGAATGTTTTGTCATTTCCTTTTCCAGCTCATTTTATTGATGAGAAAACTGAGGCAAACAGGGTTAAGCAACTTGCCCAGGGCCGCACAGCTAGCAAGTGTCCAAGGTCCAATTTGAATTCACAAAGATGAGTCTCTCTGATTCCAAGCCTGGTGCTCTATCCATTGTGTCATCTAATTCCCCCAAATTAGTTTAATTCCATATAAAAATTGAGATAGAGAATGCCGACAAGAGAATAAGAAAACATCCCTTATTGGGTTCCCTTATTAGACCCTTTTATTGTGGAAAGAACCCTACTGTGTGACCTTGATGAAGTGTCTTCACTACCAGGATCTTTGTTTCTTCCCTCCACGAGGCAAATGAAAGGGGTTGTACCAGGTGGACTCAGCAGAGTCTTCTAGGTCTGAAAGTCTAGGATTCTGGGTTCCAAAATATTATCAGATCAGTACAGGTGATCTTAGTGATCTTGGAGGGGAAAGGAGGAGAAAAGCTGATCTAGATGATACTTTGCAATTTATAATTTTTTAGTATTGTGTGGGGGCACTGAGAGTCAAGTGACTAGCTCTGGATCACAAGATCTAATATGGGTCAAAGGTAAGAATTGATCCTGAGTCTTCCTGACTCTAAGGCCAGACCATTAACTGCTGATGTTATGCTATGCTGCCTTTCTAAGCTCAGGGCTTGAAAATTGGTGGTGCAGGGCAGCTAGGTGACTCAGTGGTTGGAAAGCCAGACCTAGAGATGGGAGGTTCAGGGTTTAAATCTGGCCTCAGACACTTACTAGCTGTATGACCCTGGGCAAGTCACTTAACCCTGTTTGCCTTAGTTTCCTCATCTGTAAAATGAACTGGAGAAGGAAATAATAAACACTCCAGTAACTTTGCCAAGAAAACATCATATGGGCTCATGATGTGTCAAACACAACTGAAACAACCACTCTTCTGCCATGGAACCAATTTATAGCATTGATTCTAAGGTGGATTCATAAGGATTGATAAGGATTGATTCTAAGATGGAAGGTAAGGTTTTAAAAAAAATTAAAATGATATCTCTATTTCACCTATTTCATCTTTGGCATGCAGAGACTTGATTCATTCTTCAGAAATATCCCAGACTTTTTTGTGTGTGTTTTCTTCTGATGGGTGATGGAAGTATACCTGGAAAGAAAAGAAACAAGTTGATGGAAAAAATAAATTATTCAATCCAATTAGCATATATTAGGTGCTTCTGTATACTCAGTGCTGAGAGGGATAGAGAAGAAATAGTCTGGCCTTCAGAACAACCTTGCCGTGTATACAAATGAAAGGAAATTTACAGTCAGAACACATTATAATTAAGGGCTTCCAACCAGACTCAAACTGAGGGCCTGTGGTATGCTGTACCAATATTTAGGAAGTTTCCAAAAAAAATAAATTATTGCCATCTTTTGTTTTTTATTATCTTCATTTCTCACAAATATCTCTTCTTCCTTGCTCTCCTCTAGAGAGCTGACCCTTGTAACAAAGAATAAAACAGAAAGAAAAAATAACAGTTCAGCCAAACTAACACATCTAGACATAGTATATGAGATGTTCCATACCCATAGTCCTCCACCTCTGTAAAGAAGGGAGGGAAGGTATATTGCATCCTCTTTTCTTCAGTGCCATGTTTGATCATTGTAATTACATGATATTTTATTTCTTTTTGCTGTTGTTCTTAACATTTCTCTTGTAGTCATCATTGCATATGTGTTTTTCAGGATTTGGTTTGATTCACTTTGAATTTATAGAATTCTTCTGATATTTCTCTATATTAATGTAAACTATTATAATATCATTTTATGTTTATTAATATTTATATATAAAATACATTTTATCCTGTACTTGGTCATTTTTGTTCCGTCTTTTCAGTCGTGTTTGACTCTTTGTGACCCCATTTGGAGTTTTCTTGAGAAAGATACTAGAGCGGTTTGCCATTTTCTTCTCCAGCTCATTTTATAGATGAGGAAACTTTTAAGTGACCTGCCCAGGGTCACACAGGTAGGAAGTATCTGAGGTCAAATGAGAACCCAGGACCTCCTGTGTCTAGGCCTGGCTCTCTACCCACTGAGCTGCCTAGCTATCACTATATTCCTAATTCTTGAGTAGTGCAAAGATCACTGCCATAAATATTTTTTAAAATGTTTTATTTTCCCCATTACATGCAATCATTTTTAACACACATTTTCTGAAATTGTAAGATCTCAATTGTCTCTCTCCTCTCTTCTGTACCCCCTTCCCTGAGATGGTAAGCAATTTGATCTGGGTTATCCATACACAATCACATCATAAATATTTTTCACATCAATTTGAGACCTTTGTCTTCATGCTTGACCTCCTTGGCATACAGGCCTACCTCTGGGATCTCTGGATCAAAGAAGGTCTTGATTTTTAACCCAGTGTTCTGAGCAAATAGAGAACAATTATCACAGCTCATTAGCAGCTAATGAATTGCCTTGCTAAAGAATGAGTTTTCTTGGCTTCAATGGGGCTGGTTGTAGAGTAGCACTTAGGCTACCAAATCCCAGAAGCTTCCATCCTCTCCTGGAAGGCATGGAGGATGCCTGGTACTTCTTTTTCACGCCCAAGGTGCCATCACTGCGCCTCAGTTTCTTCTGTTTATAAAATGAGGAGGATGAGCTTTGGGGTCCATTCCAGCTCTAAATCTCTGAATCTCGGATGCTTTGATCTGCAAAGGAATTTGAATGAAGGTCCTGAAAAGGATGGCCATTTGTGGGGTGCTAGAGGGAGGGGAAAGAAAACTGGCTCCAAGGATGAGTGACACTATTGTCGGCTCCTGGAAGAATCGAGGTCACTTGAGATGGGAAGAGGCCTCTCTGCTTCCCTGGCAACATGTTAACATCTTTGTATAAGCTGTTTAAATACACTGGCTTGTTTGCCCCCCAAGCCCGCTGGTAGCAGCTTTTTTAGTGTTTACATAATACTTAGTGGGGCCCAACATGGGGCGCTTTGTAAACACCATTTTAGAGTGTTTTAATGTTACTTATTTCTGATTCAGTGGATTTCAAATGGGAGCTCAGCGGTGCATACCTTCCTCTCCCAGCTCCATGCCCTTCCCCAGCCACCCTTTTAAACTCTGACCTGTTGAGACTCCAAACAAAAGGAAATCTCTAGTGCTAACTTCCCATTAATGGCTGGGACATGAAAAGCCAGAATGGAGTCAGGTCCTAGACATCTTCGAAGTAAAACAGACCACCCTCACGATCCCTCTGAGCAAGAGAGACTCCACGGACTCAAGAATGAAATCGGAAATCGCTGAGATGGCTTTCAAGTCTGCTTTGATATGAAAATTGCAGTTATGAGTTTATGTTCTTACTGGGCGTTGATTTGGATCTGATTTTTCCTGGGCAAGGGAACTGCAATCTTCACTAGAGAAACCAAAATGGTGGAGGAATTGGATTAGAAGGATATTTGTGTGTGAGTGTGTGAGTGTGTGAGTGTGTGAGTGTGTGTGTGTGTGTGTGTGTGTGTGTGTGTGTGTGTGTGTGTTTATGTGCCCGTGTGGGAACATAGCCTGGGGAGAAAATAAGAAAATAAAGGCTAGAAAAGCTTAGAAGGACCCTTTCCAGATATATATGTATATAAGTACACACCAATAGGTACTGCATACACGATACAGATACACATGTGTATGTGTCCATTCATACAGAGTTAAGAACTCTGATAATCCTTATCCCTACTCCCTTTCCTACTACCAAGGTATGTCCTCAGAGGTCAGCTAGATACAACTCTCCTTTGGGGAACCCCTAAGGAGTGAATGAGTTGTGAGTCTTCTTTTTTTCTTTTTTTTAAATTCAATTTTATTTTTAATTCTAAATTCTCTCTCTCCTCCCTCCTCCTCCCTCATCTACTGAATTGCAATTGGTTCCATTAAGTTGGTCTTGGTCTAAGTCTTTTATTTTATTTTATTAAAAAAATTTTATTTTTAATATTTTCCCATAGTTACATATTTCATGTTCTTTCTCTCTCCCCCAAACCCCTCTTAGCCATTGGTCTAAGTCTTTTAAAGTTATTTGTTGTATAAATTATTTCTCCTAGTCCTTCTCACTTTTGTGCATCAGTTCATACAAGTCTTCCCAAGTTTTTCTAAAATCATCCCCTTCATCATTTCTTATAGAACAATAACAATCTATTATACACATAGATCATAACTTGTCTGGCCATTTCCCAATTGATGGGCAAGAGCTGATTCTTCTAATGTTATTGAGTTAGACTGCCATTCTAATGTATTTTCAATATGAATCATCAGTTATGTTAGTATCACCCAGATATCATTGATTAATTTGGCATTTAGTGCCCAGAAATAATTTAACCAATTAAAATCAGTTAGTATTTAGGAAAGGCTATTGTCTGTAAAGGTAAAGCAAGATCCAAAATACAAAATAAGTTCCCAGATTGGGAAATACTCTCCCCTATATTGGGCAGCTAGGTGGCACAATGGATAGAGAGCTGGTTTTGGAGTCAGGAAGATTCTTTTTTTTCTGAGTTCAAATCTGACCTCAGACAGTAGCTATGTGATGTTGGGCAAGTCACTTAAACCCTTTTGTCTCAGTTTCTTCATCTATAAAATGAGTTGGAGAAGCTAATGTGTCAACTCAAGTATCTTTTTAATTTAAATACCTCAAGTATCTTTGCCAAGAAAACCCCATGAACAATGTAGACCATGGGTTGTATATTTATGGTGCAGGTTAAAAAGAAGAACATCTGGGTTTGTAAATCAAGAGTTGCTCACCTGTGTAGACATAGCTGGATTAGCCTTAGTAAATCCTTGTGGTCGGTTTGGTGTAGGGTGTTTGGAAAATAGGTTTAAGGCTTGTTCAAGGCCTCTGGCCTCTGGTGCTTCCAAAGAGAAAGTAGAAGTTCTAGGTTTTAGTATCTTTGGAATTATCTTAGCATTTGTAGAGTTGTGATTACAGTAAATTGTGGATAGATTTGGTATTTGAGGTAAATTTTAAGCCCCTGTAGTTCCTGGAGGGAATAAGAGAATCCTTAAGAGACAGATTACTAATGGACTCCTAACTTACAATGTGCTTGTGACTTGATTATAGGTAGTTAGGGATATATCTCCTTTGGAACTGCAATTGGTTCCATTGTTCTGATTAGTTCCAAATTCTTTTATAGTTATTTGTCTTTATAGTGTTATTGATTATACAAATTATTCTCCTGGTCCTCACTTTACTGTGCATCAATTCATACAAGTCTTCCCAACTTTTTCTAAAAATCATCCTCTTTATCATGTGTATACATACCTATACATATATATGCAGATACATATATCTACATACATATAAATACACACATACATATATTGGAGAGAACCTTGGATCTGGAGTAAAAAAACCCTGAATTTGAATCCTGGCTCACTTACTAGCTATGTGACTATGGACAAGTCACTTAATCTCTTTTAAGCTCAGTTCCTTCATCCAAAAAATGGGGGGAGGTAATGATAGCAGCTACCTCACAGGATTGCTATGAGGATCAAATAAGATAGCATATAATGTGGTTTGCAAATCTTAAAGTGATATATAAATACTATCTATAATAATAATTGTGGATGTCTTTAACATTTGATTATGGCTGGCTTTAAAAATTATCTTTAAAATTTTTTTTTCAATTTTTGAATTGAATTCATTTCCATGAATGGAAATCTGCCTTCTTTGCCTTCCTCACTCCCTCTTCCCCAGTGAAAAATAAAGAAAAATAAAGCTTGTAATCAATATGCCTAATTAAGCAGAACAATTCTTTTTGGTTATGTTAAAAAAAAAAAGACTCAATCTGCATTCCAAGCTCATCACTGCTCTGTCAGCAAGTGGCTATCACATTTCATCAAGAGTCCTTGAAAATCATGGTTGATCAGAGTTCTTAAGTCTTTCAAAGTTGCTTGTCTTTACTATATACATTATTTTCTTGGTTCTGCTCATTTCACTCCGCATCAGTTCATACAACTCTTCCCAGCTTTCTCTGAAGACATCCCCTTACATTTCTTACACCATAATAGTATTGTATCACTTTTATTTACCATAAATTCAGCCATTCCCAAATCAATGTAGTCATTCATAGGCACATCAATGTGCCTGTTTTTACACAGTCCCTCCAACACTTATCATTTTCCTCTTCTTTTATATTTTTTTTGGTCATCTTTGCCACTAATGAGTGTGAGGTGGGATTTCAAAATTGCTTTATTTTCATTTCTCTAGTTATTAGGATCGGGAACTTTCTTTCATATGATCATTGATAGCTTGAATTTCTTCTTTGTAAACTGCTTGTTTGATTCCTTTGGTCATTTGGATAAATACTTGCTGATGATGTGAACTTAACTACCATTTTCCCAAAACTGAGCAAGACAAGAGTTTTTTTTTTTTTTAAACAGATAGGCATCATAATTAAACAAGCCTTTAGTTTGGGAGACTCTTGATTTGGAGAGTAGAGTAGGGTTTATATAAGATACAAATTGAGATGCTAAGTAGCATTATTATTTCACAAATTATAGTGAAGAGTTGGAGTGGAACCAAACTCTTTGTATTTATAGCTTTTCTAGATTCTTTTGCTATAAAGAATGGGCTAAGAAGAAGCACAAGATCCACTCTACAAGGAAGTCAGAATGGTCCTGGATACGATCTAAGAAGTAGTCCTTGTGACTCATTATACCAGTAGCACCAGATCCAGACCTGGGAACATTTGAACAAAAATGACCAGATACTAGGCAAATGCAATAAATTTTGTGTATGTGACTAGGACAAAGGAGGGGAAAGGTTTATGTGTGTGCAGATGGGGAAAAATGAGAAAGATTATAGATTTAGGTTTGGATGGAACCAAACCAATGATCATCTAACCTAACCCCTTCATATTACAAATGAAGCCACCAAAGCTCATAAGGGTGAAATGAATTGTCCCAAGTCACCCTGGTAAGAATGAATGTAAAAGAATGAACAAGGCTTGCCTGGAATTGGGTTGCAATTGGGATGGGCTCAAAATCTTGTCTTGGGGGACTAGGTCAAAAGAAAGAGGAAAAGACACATCAGTCTTGGTTTAGAGCTATTGAGAGTTAGAGGAACAAATTGATTTTTAAGGGAGTACTACCCTCCCAACTCAATCCCACCCCGTGCCTAATTTATAATGCAGACTGAAAAAATATCCTTCAGAAAAAGCAGCCACCAAAGTCATCTTGTTTCAAAAATTCTGGCATTTTCCCCCTCAAAATCTGTCCTAGTTATGCTGGAGATCTTCTGACCCCAGAATACTTTTATTTATGACAGAAAACTCATTTCCATGGCAACACATTATGAAGCTGCAGACTCAAGATTATAACTTCCCAAGCAATGAAGAGACATAATGGAATTTTTAAAAAACCAGCTAAAAGCTACTCTGCAAAGCCAAACAAAGTACCCTACAAAACTCCAAGGCCAACTGGGGCCTGGCAATCTGGGGTGGCGAATACTGAGGGGAGGCAGGGTGAAAATGGGTAGGAAGGGACAAGTGGGAGGGAGAAATAGTCCATTTAGATGAGGCTCAAAGCATTGAATTCATCTTTTTTTTTTTTTCCTAAGGAGCTCTTAGGCAATTAAGGATATTTTCCAGACTTCCAAATATCTTGTCCTTCAAACACGAAATGTGCTTAAAGCTCTATATAAATGTACTTTACTATCACACATAGTAGAATGTAAGTTTCTTGTGGGCAATTAAAAAAATTATCTTCGCCTCCCCTGTAAAAAAGGCACAGTGTCTTAATAAAGACACTGTTAGTTGGCATTTCATTGAATGACTATCGTGATATGTTCTTTCCAGCTACTTTTCTAATTTGGGGGATGGGCTGCACAGAGCTACCCACATTTTTACCTGATCCCCTTTGTGAACGAGGACACATATTTATAGTGTGGAATATAGTAAAATTATAATTAGTCCTTTTAGGAAGCTCAAACTGTTTCTGTGGCTTCATTCCTCATTCTAACTAAGCTGACTGACATACCTGGACATCAGAGAAGGGAACAAATATTGTTTGAGGCATAGGCAGTGACATAGATTCATAATTTTATAGAATTTAAGGGATGGAAGGGATGTTAGAGATTATCTAGTTCATTCTCTCTTTTCTGTGTCTCTGGCTCTCTCTCTTGCTTACAGATGAGGAACCATTTTTACCCGAATTTTATTTGGGTATAAAATAAACATTTTACCCAAATAACTGATTGAGGAAATTTACTAGAAATCTAAACCTCATATTTGCCTCCCTTCTCTCATCCATTTAATTCCTTATATTCTTTTTTCTGGAACACACTTGAGTATAGCTTAACCTAGAAAAATATAGATATAAACTCCTTGAGAACAGGGATTTTTTTTTTGTCCTTACTCCTTGGAGCATCAGTGCTGGAGAGGCTTCAAAATCTGACAAGGATGGGGTGGGGTGGGGGCAATTAGGTACCTCAGTGGATTGAGAGTCAGGCTTAGAGACAAGAGGTCTTGGCTTCAAATATTTCTTAGTTGTATGACCCTGGGCAAGTCACTTAACCCCCCATTGCCTAGCTACTTACTGTACTTCTGACTTGGAACCAATACACAGTATTGATTCTAAGATGGAAGATATGAGTTTTTAAAAAAACAAAAACAAACCACCAAACTTGACCAGGACTAGTCTCTTAGACTCTTGGACTCCCAGACTCTTGGATGGCTTGATCTCCAGACCTTTGAAAATTCACAAAATTGTAGCCTCCAAGTTAATCTCTTTCTCTGCATGCCAACAATGGAGCACAATTAAGAAAGAACATCCTAAGAAGCTAATGTTCTATTAGGTGCCTCCAGAGCCAGCATCTATTATTCACCATGTAGTTAGCCAACCAGAGTTAGTTATAGAATGTCTACATATGCTCTAGGGCAGGGGTTGGCAACATATGGCTCTTTCTGCAGGAGCCATAAAGTCAACTGTGGCACAGTAACTAACAGTTTACGCAGGACATCGTGCGTCACGTGATACGCCATGGGATCCTTTCGGTACTGTGACTATCTTCTAAGATAGAAGGCTCCCTCGTTGATATTGCCGTGCGAGACGAATCCTGGTCTTTAATTCGGCTTGGTAGGTGTGCTGTGTGCTCCTCCTTCTGCCCTCCTTTTACTCTTTCCACACCTGTTACTGACATCTTGGGGTTCTATATAGTGATTGATCACTTTTGTCTACATTCTCTACCCCTTTGCCTCTGATTTACATGGCTTTATCTCAGTGCATTCATGGGGTCTGCACTCCCTATTTGTGGGGTTGTTATTGTTTTTAACTTTTCTACCTGCTATTCAAGGGGAACTATAGTCAGATTACATCTTTACATATGCTTCATTAGTGAGAAGCATTTCGCCCCAGTAGTTCTTTCATTTGATACAGAATGATTGAGTAGGCAGTACTGATAAACACCTGTACCAGGAAATGTGCGTGATGTGTCCTGGCCAGTTTTCCATGAAAAGGTACCCTCCTCCCCCACTACTTACTAATGCCTGCACACAAGTCATGTTATTTTCTGTAATCTCCTGATCTCCTACTTAATTTATGTGGCCAAATGGCTTAACCAGCAGGCCGGCAGCTTTTTCTTCTCCTGTTGCCTGACTTGAGAGAGGGAGAGGAAAAAGTATTCTTCCCTGAATTTTTCCCTCTTTATTTCAGCAATTTTCTTAGTGTAAAAGAGTTTTATATGTATGTGTGCAGTTATATCAGTACTATAGTGCCCCATTAAGTCTAGTTTTTTGATTAATAATCAAAATAATTTTGATTAATAATCAGCAAAACCATGCAGCACCAGAAGTCACATTAATGTACTTTATTCATCATTCATTAGCACATAATAATGTTATTAAAAATAGTTCAGAGACTTATTGTACTTTAAAAGTGTTGTTCTTACATAAAAAGCACATATTTACTTGTATTCAGTGTTAAACATATTGTACGGCTCTCACGAAATTACATTTTAAAAAATGTGGTGTTTATGGCTCTCACGGCCAAAAAGGTTGCAGACCCCTGCTCTAGGGGAAGCTAGATGGCTCAGTGAATAGAAAAATAGACATCTTCCTGAGTTCAAATCTGGCCTCAGACACTTACTGGCTACGTGACTTTGGGAAAGTCACTTAACTCTGTTAGCCCCAGTTCTCTTATTTATAAAATGAACTGGAGAAGGAAATGACAAATCACTCTACTTATCTTTGCCCAGAAAACCCCAAATGAGGTCATAAAAAATCAGAAACAACTGAAATGATTGAACAACCATGGAAACAACAACAATAATAACAACACATGCTTCAAAGTCTCTCCAAGGCATTTCTGTTATATATCATTACAACTGTCCCAGATGTAGGATTCTTGGGAATTTCATCAGTGACCCTGGACATACATACTTGTAGGGATTGGACTCACTGGCCAGTCCCTCATTACAAATATAATAAATATTATTGCAATATATAAGTTTATGGATATGTGTATATATGCATAATAAGTCAAACATTGTGCTAGGTACTAGGGATACAAAATAAAAAATAATCCCTATTCTTGAAGAGTTTACATTCTACATTTTTCAATCATAAGGTATTTTTACATTTAACATTCTTTTTCTCTCTCTCATTCTCTCTCTCTCTCTCTCTCTCTCCACATATACCGCCCCCCCCAAATGCACGTATATGTATACATATATATAACATATACATATGTATATATCCACACACACGCTACACGAGTGTATTTTGACTGTATGGTAGGGGTTTAATCAGGGAACTGCCAATCAATTTAATCCTGGTCTATTATGAAATTATAGGATGTCAGACTTTGAGTGGTCCATCTGCAGTTTTGAGGGTGTTAGGATTTGAGGGGTCACGTTTGTATATGACAAGGTAAGGCTAAGGATGGGTAGAAACCACAGACTTGACCCTGGAAATGTATTGCTTCAGGGCTTTTTCTCCACTTATTCATTGAGCCTATAATATTGATTGAGGGTGAACTGGATATGGTGTGAGTTTAAAAATGGGGAACTGAGTCATCTGAGAAAATAGTCAGCTTGAGGAGTCATCTCTGGAGGAAGGATTTCACTGTGGAGGAAACTCTGAGGACTTGTTTGGGTCTTTTGAGGAGTGTAGTAAGTGAAAGGAGGATTCCGGAGAAGTGAGACTAAACAAAGCTTAGAGGGAAAATCAAGGACATTGCTCACCAAATTCCAACCACCTATGGAGAGGAGAGGAGACTCTTAATTCCCTAGGTGGTATGTTCCTGGAATCTGGACTTCTAGAGAAGAAAGGAGGTTTCTGGGGTAGTGAAAACATTGAGTTGCCTAGTGGGTGACTCCAAGTTCAAGAGCGTTGGAATTTAAGAGTTCCAGGAACTGGCTCCTTTGGATCAAGGGGTTCTTATTCTTTTCAGGATCACAGACCCCTTGGGCAATCTGGGAGAAGCCTATTGATCCCTTTATAGGTTTTAAAAATGCATAATATAAAATACATCTGATTATAAAGGAAACGAGCTATTCTGAAATATAGTTTTCAAATATTAGAAATCCATGCACTCTCAAGGCAAGACATTCTGTTCTAGAGAGAGATTTGCTGATGTTTTTCTACTCCTTGGAGAAGGAAGATGGCTTACACAAATGGTGTCAAACTCAGAAATAGGGGCCACTAAGCATCCATAAGGAACCCTGGAAGATCATGGGGCACATATTGATGTAGAAAATCATACTCACATGTTTTTATTAATTTCTTTATTTCAATAAATATTTCCCAGTTATATTGTCTTCTAGTTCTGGCCAGCTCATGAGTCTTGCAGCAGCATGTTTGACCCTTCTGGCCTACATGGTTTCTGTGCAGTATCCTGCTTGGGGAACAAAGACCTCACTGATTTCAGCTAAACCAGAAGCTGATGTCAGTGGAGACTATAGCCAAGTAGTGTCCAGCATCGATTTGATCAGTGGAGTAATTTCAGCTATAAATGGTGATAAAAAATGCCAGAGGGAGACTGAAAATTTGTGGCACTACAAATGAGATATGCCTCCCTCCTCACATGTGACTTAACCACACATGTTCCTAGGCATGATGTGCTTCTTCCTCTTGTGACCTCCACGCATGTCCACTCTCCCCACTCTTGACTGTTGTACATCCCAGGTTTATAAAGAGGATATTTTTTATTTTGATTGCTGTGACATTTCAGATAATACTCCAGTCCCAGCCTCCAGGCTTATTGTGTCCTAAACTAAAATTTTAGGAATTTGAATACACTAAGGACCTTGAGGTTGTCCTCTGCAGGACTGACCTGGGAAGGTTAAATGGGGCATGGTGACTTGCCCACTGATATAGAAGCAGCATGTGTTCGAGGCAGGACTTAGAAACAGATCTTGATTTTCTGACTGGCTTTATCTTCTGCCTTTCTTTCTTCTTCCTCCTCCACTCCATATTCAATTCAATGAACATTTATCAAGCACTTACCATGCACCTGACACTATGCTAAGGGTTAAACAAAGAAACAGATCCATGCCTTCAAGGAGGATACAGTTTCATGGGGGAGACAACATACAGAAGGAAGTTGATGAAAATTGTTGGGGAAACTGGAAAGCAGTCTGGCAGAAACTAGATATAGACCAATATCTTATGCCATTTACCAGGATCAGATCAAAATGGATATGTGATCTAGGCATAAAGGGAGACATCATAAGCAAATCAGAAGAACAGGGAATATATTACCTATCCGATTTATGGATAGGAGAAGAATTTATGAATAAATAAGAGATAGCATTGTGAGATGTGGAATGGATAATTTTGAATATATTAAATTGAAACATTTTACTACAAATAAGATGAATATAGCCAAGATTAGAAGGAAAGCAGTAAGTTGGAAAAACATTTTTATAGTTTCTTGGATAGAGGCCTCATATCTAAAATACCGAGAGAACTTTGTTAAATAGATCAGAATATGAGCCATTCTCCAAATGATAAATGCTCAAAAGATATGAACAGACAGTTTTGAGATGAAGACATCAAATAACTATATGCAAAAATAAATCTAAATCATTATTGATTAAAGAAATGCCAATCAAAACAACTCAGAGATGTCATCTTATACCTCTTAAATTGACTAAAATGATAAAGGGAAAAGTGACAAATGTTGGAGGGGATATGGAAAAGCAGGGATACTAATATTGGTGGAACTATAAACTGATCCAACCACTTCAGAGAGTAATATGGAATTGTGCTTAAAGAAGCATAAAGCTGTGTATACCTCTTGACCCAGCAAAACCACTATTAGGTTTATTTCCTAAGGTCATCAGGGAAAAAGGTGAAGAACCTATATATTCTAAAACATTTATAGCATTTCTCTTTGTGGTGGCAAAGAAGTGGAAATTGAAGCAATGGCTGTCAATTGGGGAATGACTAAAACAGTTGTGGCATATGATTGTGATGGGATACTACTGTGCCATACCAAATGATGACAGGTTAATTTTGGGAAAGCATGGGAAGACTTACATGAACTTATGAAGAGTGAAATGAAAAGAACGGAGAGAACTTTGTTTACAGCAACAGAAATATTCTATGAAGAACAACTTGTCTATGGCCACCTCCAGAGAAAAGAACTGATAAATAGAAACAAGCAAGACATATTTTTATATATTCATCTATCTTTTTGTTAGATGATGCTTTCTCTAATGGGGGGAGGGGAAGGAATGAGGGGGGTTAACTGAGCATTTTAATTTAACAAATAAATAAGCATATCAATTTAAAAAATAAATAAGAAAAAAGGAAGTTGAAAAAATGGGAGGGGGGGGGTCGTCTCTCTCTTACCTAATAAGAAAGTAAGAAGGAAGGGGAAAAGGGGAAGAAAAGGGTCATAAGAGAGAGCACAGTTAAAAGAAGAAAGTGGTCAGAAACAAAACAGACTTTTGAAGAGTGATAGGATAGAGAGAGAGAGAGAGAGAGAGAGAGAGAGAGAGAGAGAGAGAGAGAGAGAGAATATTTCACATAGGAGGTGCTACTTGAAATGGACTTTGAAGGAAACAAGAGATTCTAAGACATGGTGGTTAAGAAAGAGTCCTTTCCATGGATGGGATGAAGTTAGGACATGAATTGTTATACAAGAAACAGCAAGAAAGCCAGTCTAGTTGTATCAAAGAGTGGAGTAAAGGGAATAATCGGGCTAGAAAGATAGGTCTTAAATTCCAAACAGAAGAGTTTCTATTTGATCCTAGACAATGGGGAGCCCATGGGATTTAGTGATTAGACAAGTGACATAGTAGTCTTCCACTTTAGGTAAATCACTTTGGCAGATATGTAGAGGAGAAATTGGAGGTTGAAACCTAAGGAGGTGGATTAATTAGGAAGTTACTGCAATCATCCAAGTGAGAAGTAATGAACCACTGAAGTAGGTTAGTGGCCGTGGGTGTAGAGAAGGATATGAATGTGAGAGAAATTGTGGAGGTATAAAAGAGATCTGGCAACTAATTGGCCAGTCACAGTCAATTAACAAACATTTATCAAGTGCCTACTATGTGCCAGGCACTGTGCTAAGTGCTGAGGATACAAAGAGAGGGGAAGACAATCCTTGTTCTCAAGAACCAAACAATCGAATGGAGGAGACAATAGGTAAATAATTATGGACAAATAAGCTATATATAGTTGTTGTTTAGTCATGTCTGATTTTTGGTGACTTCATTTAGAGTTTTCTTGGCAAAGATACTGGAGTGGTTTGCTATTTCCTTCTCCAGCTCATTGTACAGATCAGGGAAATAAGGAAAATAGGGATAAGAGAGTTGCTCAGAGTCACACAGCTAGTAAATGTCTGAGGCTGAATTTGAACTTAGGTTTTCCTGACTCCGGGCTCAGTGCTTTATCTACTATGCCATGTAGCTGCCTCTCTATATAGTATAAAATGTAAATAATTGAAGAGGGAAGGCATTAGATTGAAGAGGGACAAAAAAGGCTTATAAGGTGAAGAAGAGTGAGGATTCAAGGATTTTACTGAGATTGTGAATGGTATCCTAGAGAAACACAAGCAAAGTCAGAATAGGTTTGGAAGGAAATGTAATAATTTCTCTTCAGGGCTTGTTAAATTTGAGATATCTATGGGAAATCCAGTTTAAAACGTCCAATGGAAATTTGGAGATGTGTAACTGGCGCTTGGGAGAGAGACTAGAGCTGGATATATAGATGTGAGAGTCATCTTTTAAAGATTAAATTCATGGAAGATGATGAAGTTATGAACTGAGAAAGTTTAGAGAGGGAAGATAGTGAGGGCAAAACTTTGAAGAACATCCATTGTTAGGGGGCAGGATATCCATGATGAGCCAGTAATAGAGGCTAATATAGGTAGAAGATCCAAAAGAGCAGGGGTCGGCAACCTATTTGGCGGTGAGAGCCATAAATGCCACATTTTTAAAAATGTAATTTCGTGGGAGCTGTACAGTGCTCACAGTGCGCGCTCCTATAACAGTGCCTGAAAAAAAATTGACTTCATGGCTCCTGCAGAAAGAGCCATACGTTGCCGACCCCTGCAAAAGAGAGTAGGATCATGAAAAATAGGGGAGAGAGAGAGTATCCATGGGGAGGTGGGATAGCAGAATATGATATTGCAAAGAGACTGAGAAGAATGAGGATGGAGAAAAATGTACCAGACTTGGCAACTAAGAAATCACTGATAATTTTGGAGAAAGAAGTTTTAGTTGAGAGATGAGATTGAAAACACAATTACAAAGGGTAAAAGAGAAAGACGTGAAAGCAACTAGTATAGCCAGCTTTCCCCAGGAGTTTGGCTACAAATAGGAAGAGATATATAGGACAATAGCTTGAGGGGATAGTACAATCTGGCGTGAGGAACAGCAAGAAGGCTAGTCTTAAACAGTTTTTCCTCTTGCTTTGAATATTATTAAATGTTTGTTGAATTAAACTGGAATATGTGTGTGAATGTGTGTGTGTGTGTGTGTGTGTGTGAGAGAGAGAGAGAGAGAGGAGAAGAGAGAGACAGAGAAAGGGAGAAGGAGGGAGGAAGGAAGGGAGGAAAAGAGAGGGAGGAGTAAAAGCAGGGAGGGAGGTGCAGAGATAAAAGGTAAGGATGGAGTTTCCAAATATTTGCAAAATAGAAAAGTAACACACAGTCAACCAAAAAGAGACCCCATTTGTTAGAGGCCAAGCACTCCTCTGACTTAATTGCTTGTAGCATGTACTCAGGTACAGCTCAATTAGCAGTAGATCAGTTTACCTGCTGGAGCACAATGTGTTAGTGCTCGAAGTAACTGCTGATGTACTGTGATCCCTCCTGAGTTCTTGTACTCATCATTAGTAGGTCAACTTAAAGTTGTCCCTTCTTTGCAAAAGAGGAGGTGAGATCTTTAGGTGTCTAGGCCATACATAGGACCTGAAGAGAGAACAAGGTAGTTAAAAGAAAAAGAAGGCACAAAGAAAGGAACATTTAAAAATTATGAATCACTCTGGGAAAATTCTACTACAGTGCCTTTTAGGAGAGGGTTCCCTAGTGTTCCAAAAGTCCATCCCACCTCTCAGAAGGTATTCAGGTAGGTTGTCAGAGTGGTTGTAAGCTCTTGACCCAAGGGGAATCTTGGTCTGAGCTCTTGGCTAGAGCTCTGTTGTTCTAAGGAATACCTGCCAGGTAGATGTAATTGAGACTAGATATTTAGGAATAATTTGGAAACCAAGTGCATCAATAGGAAATTTCATTTTAAACAGAGAAAATTACCTTCTTTAATGCTAAAAGAAATGTGTTTAATAAATTCTTTAATAATAAATTCATAATATATATCAATATCCAGGTCTACTTTGATTATCTGACAAATGTGTTTCTGAAAAGTATAGGGACAGAAATTTTATGAATTGAGTGATATTTTTAAATTTCTGAGGAGACCTGGCAATTCTATTAAATGCTGTGGCAAATACTTAGATGGGCTTGGAAGGAAAGGGAGGAATGCTTCTGAAGTGTGAACAATCTGCATCTTGATTTTTTTTTCCTTCTTTTTTGTTTTGAACTCAATAATCATCAACAAACACAAACATTTCAACATACAAATAACAAAAAAGATGTTCTAGAACAATAAAGCTGCAATAAATTCATGATATAAGAAACCATGAAGTTACAGTTTTTTAAAAGTATAAATAAAGTATGTGGGTGTATGTGGGGCAAGGGTAAGTTGGCACTTATGGTAACTTTCTCCAGCAATGCATATCAGGAACTTATTTTTTAGAGAGTTACCTGAGGGAGGGAAGCACTAAAATTTTGAATGATTTCCCTAGGCACATTTTCTACTCTTCTCCAACACCTTGAATAATCAAAAACTCCCTTTTGTAATTAAAAAAGTTGATCCATGTATTGGCCATGCCAGAAGATGCATACCTCACTTCTTTGTCAAGAGGTAAAGCATGCTACATCACTGGTCTTTTGAAGTCATAGAGGGTCATTGCATACATCAGTGTCCAATTCTTTCAAAGTTGCTTTTCACTACACTGTTGCAATCATTTTAAGTTGTTCTCCTGGTTCAGTTCACTTGACTTTTCAAGTTTCTTTGAACTCATATGTTTCATTATTTCATATGTTGCAATAATATTCCATTCCATTCATATTTTATAATTTGATCATTCAATTGATGTATTTCCCCTTAGTTTCTATTCCTTACTTTCTAAATTTCTTTTGACTTCTTTATTTTCATTTTAAAGTTTCTATTCAGCTCTGATCTTTTCATTAAGAATGCTTGAAAGACTTTTATACCATTAAAAATTCCCCTCCTCCCCATGTAGAATTATATTCAGTCTTAAAGGACTGAATAATGTTATTATTGGTTTTTAACCTTTATCTTTTGTCTTTGGATTATTGTATCACTAGATTTTCTCTCCTTGATCATTGTTGGTACAAAATCTTGTACGACCCTGAGAGCAGTTCAATGGCTCATGAGCTTTATTTTTTGGGGGCTACTTAATAATATATTTTTTAAATCTAGAAACTCTGGTTTTTGGCTATGATATTCTGGGGAGTTTTCATTTTGAGATTTCTTTCAAGAGGTCACTGGTGGATTCTCAACATTTTCACTTTTCTCTCTAGTTCTAGTAAATATGGGCAGTTTCATTTATGATTTCTTGAAATATGGTATTCAGGATTTTTTTGGTCATGGTTTTCACGGAATATTATGAGTCTGAAATGATCTTTCTACATATTTTCTAGGTCAATTCTTTTTGGTTGGGGAGAGCTCATGTTTTCTTGTATTTTTTTTTTTAAACCCTTACCTTCTGTCTTGGATTCAATAATGTGTATTGTGGTAAGGGTAGGCAATGGAGGTCAAGTGACTTGCCCAAGGTCACACAGCTGGGAAGTGTCTGAGACCAGATTCGAAACTAGGACCTTCCATCTCTAGGCCTGACTGTCAATCCACTGAGCTACTCAGCTGCCCCCTTTCTTGTATTTTTTAAATCTAATTGTGTTTTAATTTTTCTTGATGCCTCATGAAGTCATTAAGGTCTATTTAATTATTTTACTTTTCCAGGAGTCTGCTATTTGGGCAAGGCTCTTAATAGTATGCTCTAAGCAATTTTTATCCTTCTCAATTTTTGCATTTAGAGTGCTTATTTAACATTTTTAAATCTCTTGCTTTACTTCTTCTGCCAGGTATTCTTACGATCCTTATAGCGAGTTGATTTCTTTTTCTGATTCCTTTCTTGCATATATTATGGAATTACTCTCTTTTTCTGCATTTTCCTTTGGGTTATTCCTTGACTCAATATTTCTTCACTGAATTTGGTGACTTTTTCTGTTTACTCATATCTCTAACCTCAGTTCCTGATTTGGGACTTTGTGCTTGGTCCATACTCTTGGAAAGGGGTGGTCAGGACCTGTTTGTACCTAATTTTGATTTCCTGGGCTCCTGCTACTCGCTTTCATATTCCTTGCTGGGTCTGGACCCAGAATGCTGGCAGGTTTCATTGTCTCCTGTCAGAGTTCTATGGTTGGCTGTTCCTGTCAGGAAACTCCCATCATTTCCTGCTCCTCCTGAGGCTTTTCTAGTCAGGAGTTAGGGGTGTTGATATAGTCTTCCAGAGGCATCTTTGAACTTGTAGGATATTTCTTCTGGGGCTGATGTTCCTCTTTGGATTTCCTTATCCTTCTTTTTTTTTTTTTTTAGGTTACCCCTAGAGTATATTTGGTAAAGCTGAACTCCCCTGATTTTTCACACTCATCTTAATGACTTTTCTATCTTGATTCTGTCACTAAGCTTTTGGGCAAGTCAGTTAGTCAATTTGAGCTTTGTATTTTTTTTTAATCTGTGTTATGGTAAGGGACTCTTCCTAGGCAAATTCTAATGAGGGAAAAGAGTAAGGCTGGTAACTGGAGTTTGACTCCATGGGACTGAATTTAAAGAATCCTGAGAATACATATAATCCTAGAAATATTGGGTTTATTTGGCACTTATTTAGCAAGAATAACTAGTTAAATAAGGAAGCTACCTGATGATAGACTCAAAGATGTTCCCCATCTCACTTTTCTTGTTCTGAAATGTGTTATCTCCCCAGCAACTACCTCATTACTGATGTCCTGGGGTTTCCATTCCCCTATCTAATCTCCTCTATGGGACAATCCTCTCCTTACATGCACCTGAAGGTGTTCCTCTTGGTGTTTGTCCAGGAAACAATTTGTCCTACTTGTTCTAGGTATAAAAATTCCTCCTTATATTTATCTCTGATGATTGTACTGTATAGACAGTCTAAGCCAACAAAAGTTAAGGCTTTTGCTGTGGACATAATAAATGATACGACACATTGTTCTCTCTCATTCTCTGACAAGTCTATGTTAATGGTATAGCCACAATCACAATGTCACAGGTAAAAGAGAGAAGATAAATATGAGATGCTGAGCTCTAAGGCTTTTCAGATGTGCACAGAGCCATCCTGAGACCTCAGTTGCTTAAGCAAAAGTCTATTTCTAAATGCTCACCAGTAATGACTATCCTCCCAGAATGGTTTGACATTTGGTGTCCATCAAAGTCTTCTAAGGATATAAAAGTCCAGATCTCTTTTGGAGTGGTTCCTGTGGAGACCTAGAAACATGCAAAATCTCAACTTGAAGGTTTTTGGGGCAAGAGGGATGGGGAAGGAGCCTCCCACTCAAGAGCTTTCAACGTGGTCTACTGTTCAGACTTGAACCTGAGCCTATGTTTGTTTTTGCTACACCACCCTTTCCGCCCTGGTTAATGGGCAACTTGGAAGCTGTGCAGTCCTGGGCCCTCTGTTTGATTTGCATTTCAAAGGCAGGGCAAGCTTTTTAAATGACTTGTCAGCAGAAGGGAAGGAGATGACACAGTTGGAAAAAAAAACGGAGACACATCTCTGGCCCAACACAAACTCTCATTGCACCTGGTCTGTCCAGGGAGCATCCCCCAAAGTGCTAGACATTGGCTGCCTCCCTGTATGGTGGAGGCTACCCAGTGCAATATACCCAGATGGAGCAACCTCACTGTCTTCTTTGATTTATAACTTTTCCTCCCTTAGCTGTAACATGGTTTCCTGTTTTCCTTAATGCAGCTGTGCATTAAGGTGGGTCTTGCTAGCCAATACCCAGAATACCTTACAGTCTCATTGGAAGGGCCTGGGATGGGGTCAATTAGATCAGGTGGGCTAAATGTAAAAATTAAAAAGACAAAGGTAGCTTCTCCCTGCACCTGGGGGGTGGGGGTGGGGAAGGTGGTAGCTGGAGATTCTGTCAAACACAACACATTAATTCAATGACTCTTCTGTAACCAGTCCTGTGCTAGATTATAAGGAATATATATATATATATATATATATATACATATATATACATACACACACACACACACACATATATATAAATTTTATATTACATATAAAACACTGATCACAGCATCATGGATTTAGAGGTAGAAGGGAACTTAGAGATTAGTGAATTTGATCCCCCTCATTTTATAAATGAGGAAACCGAGGTTTAAATAAATGGACATGCCCAAGGTGATACAGATAGAAGAGGCAAAACTTATTATGTTATCTGAACTTCCATGCATCTTGCTCCAGATCCAAACTATCAATAGTAATTTTTAAAAAACCCTTACCTTTTGTCTTAGAATTGATAATACTAAATATCTGTTCCAGGGCAAAAGAGCAGTAAGGGCAAGGCAATTGGGGTTAAGTGACTTGCCCAAGGGTCCCACAGGAACGAAGTGTCTGAGGTCATATTTGAATCCAGGCCCTCCCATCTCCAGACCTGAATCTCTATCCCTTGAGCTCTCTAAGTACCCTTTACCCTTCAATAATTATTAAATGAGTGCCTACTTAATACTCCGTGTGCGAGGTATATAGTAAGGTTCTTTCCACTTTTTATTCAGTTGTTGCTCCTAAAGAATTTACGGTTTAGTTATGAAAATAAACCATATACATACAAAAAGAAGATAGGCAGGACAGCTGGAGGAATTGGCAATGTTTAGCTTGGAGAAGAAAAGATTAAAGGGGGAGGCCTGGAACATGATCACAGTCTTAATGAAGAGCCCTCATGTTGAAGCGGAAACAGACTTATTTTATGTAGTTGTAGAGGGGAGGATTAGGACCAATAGGTGGAAGTTACTGGGAGTCTGACTAATTATAAGAAAGAACTTTCTAGTAAATATAAATGTCTAGCAAGAGGATGGGCTATTACTGAATTCGTGATCTCCTTGTCTCTTGAAGTAGATAATAGAGTTTGGAGGGGCTTTTGGCTTTGGGTGAGAGGTTGGACTAGTTGACCTCTACCACCCTTTTCAACTCAGATTTTAAAAATGAAAATGGCGGCTTAGTAGCAGCAAAAACCCAAAGCACTCTGATGATCCTTCAAAGATTCTAAAAATGAGACTATGAGGGCCAAATGAGCTGTGCCATGGGTGTTTAGAGAGGTGAGAAACCATGGTGGGCTGGACTGGTTGGGAAAGACATCACAAAAGAAGTGGAGCTTAAGCTGGGTTATGAAGGATGCTAGGAATTAGAGATGGGGGAGAGGGAGAGAAACTTGTGAGCAAAGGTACAGGGATCAGAGATCTCCAGCTAGAAGAGACCTTAGAGGTCACCTAGTCCAGACTTCTCATTTTACAGATGAGGAAACACAGGCCTAGAGAGGTTAAATGATTTGCCCCAGGCCACACAGGTAGTAAGTGATGGAGGCGCTATTTGAACGGAGCCCCTTGATTCGGAATCCAGTGCTCTATTGATTCTCAGGGCACGTTCTGAGGACACGAAACAGACCATTCCTTTTCTTCCCAAACTCAAGTTGGGCCCTGGGAACTTGGCTCAGTGTTTAGCAAGCAGCCAAGAAGTCATCAAACAGTGTTTCTGAATTTACCAAATCCTTGACCCTGTGTAGAGGGGAATGACGCATTCATTCCACAGGACAAGAGAGGAAAGCTCTGAATGAGCCCAGGTCACTGTATTATTACCTCACTGTTTGACTAAGGTGTTTTGTCTGCCCTTGTCAACTGTTTGCTTACCGAATGTAAAGAAATGTTGGCTGGTCTTTCCAGGGAGTCACGGGCGAATGCCAGTGGATGTTTTGTAAGGAAGGGGATGGTTCCTCTTTGCAGAAAGATAGGGAAGCCTCAACTCCCCGTTTGACCTCGAAACAATGACAACAAAAAGTGATGCGAATCTTGGAAGACTTCTTTTTTGGCCCTTTTCAGCGGCAGTGGGTCCTCTATGGGGTGTGTGTGTGTGTGTCTGAAATGGACCTCTAAGCTCTCCTCGTCACTGTATCTTCTGTTCGTCGTCTCTTGTGCATTCTAATCTTCCGTACCTGGGGTAAACTTGTTTAACTCCAGCTCACAAATGGGACTGTCAGAATAGATTGTCTTTTCTAATTATCATCCCACAGCTCTGACCTGGTTTTCTGTGAAACTAGAAGCTGCCCGATTCTATTTTTTTTCCCCTTTGAACAAAAACTTATCACCAGAGGGGAGCTAGGTCAGACTCTTCGCTTATTGAAAAAGGAGGGGGTAAAGCAAGAGAGTATCCTCAGAAGCCTCTTTGCCCTCAAGCTCTTCTGACCTACATAAAACTGGCCCTCTAGAACCAGGCCTTGCTGCCCTGGCTCCCATCTCTTTTTTTGGATCACTGAATTTACTGATATGTTGTTTGCATAGTCTCATCACAGGAATGATTTATTTAGACACGCAGCTGACCTCCTGGGTCGTTAGCTGTGGTTATCTTGCCTCTGATCATCTCGCAGTTTTCGTTCCAGGTCTTTTTTGCTAGTTTTCCCATCTGCTTTGGGGCTCTCCCTCTCCCTGGGTGTCTCTGGATCTGCACAGCTGTCAGCACTCAGGGTTCAGGGCTGCCTCCACTTGCAGACGAGTCCAGAGGGGAGGTGGGGGGCCAGTTCTCTCTGGTGGAAACAAAGAGGGTGAGCCACATCACAGCTTCCCTTGTGGTGGGCACCAGCCCCGCTGTGTGCCGAAATGCAACTGGATAAACAGACCCTTTCTCCTCCTACCTCCCCTTCCTAATATCTGCTGCTCCAGCAGCTGCTTTCATCTGAGGATCTAAAAGTACTTTACAAACATTCATTAATTAAGGATCCCTCAACTCCACGAGGGAGGTAGACCCCTAGGTAAATTCCTGTTCAGAAGGGAGAGGTTGGGCTCCTGATCAGACAGACAGTCAGGGATAGACCAAGCAAGAGGCCCTTGTCCTGACCAACTTTCCAGACAAATGCAGTCCCTTACTGGGGAGAAACTAAATAGAGCCACCCAACTGGCTCCTTGGGAAATAACCAAGGCCTTGTTGCCAGCTCTTATTTTCTAATGGGGCACTTTTATTTTGAAATAAGATAGAGCACTCTAAGAAAGGAATGTCCACTATAGTCTCTTTTAGTAAAGAAAGGGCCATTGCTAAAGAATTCCTATTTGCTATTGAAGTAAGTAAGGCTTTTCCTTTGGAAACGCCATTAGCTGACCTTAACTGTCAGAGACATATCAGAATGCCTTAGGATTCTTTCAAAAGGGTTTGCCCCCCCCAACAGCTGAAATGGCCCTGGGTTGCCTGAAGTCTCCTGGATTGTCTCAGTGCCCGGGAATAATAGTTGCTCTGTTGGTTGCAAATGGCTCCCTGGGGGATGGCGCTGCTTTTTATCCCTCTAACCTTTGCTGTTTTTGGGGGGAGGCAGTTAGGTAACCCCAGTGTTTGGCTTGGCAGTCTGAAGAGCTCATCACCTCATCCCTTGGACCCATATTTTTGGAAAAGATCATTTTCCAAAAATATGGGTCCAAGGGATGAGGTGATGAGCTCTCAGATCTTTTCCAAAAATATGGGTCCAAGGGATGAGGTGATGAGCTCTTCAGACTGAGCCTCTACCCACATATTATCCTACCCTCAAAAAACTATGGATTGATATAATGCCTACTGCTCCCAGCATACTTTGTGAGATTTCCCTCCAAAACCAAGGTACACACGATGATCCAGCCACTAGGTGACACTGTCCAAAGAAGCAGCATCCTGACTCTCCTTCTTGTCTAGACCTAAATTTGGTTTTCTTAGTATGAATCCCATGGGAAACAATCACAACAATGACAATAACAACACAATCCATTGTTTCTCTTCCTTGGAACTCTGAAGTTAATTAAAGGAGAGGAGGAGGAAGCAGTCATTTATTAGGTGCCTACTATGTTTTAGGAACTGGTAAGTGATTTACAAATATTATTATCTCATTTGATAGTATGGAAGCAGTGGTAAAGGCTGAGGAAGCGTGGTACACAAAAGACAACTCCAGCCAAAGATAACAATCTCTAGCAACTGGCTTTGAGCTAGCTATGTCGAGTAATGGACAAACTTCTAGGGCTGGAGTGAGGAAGACCAGAGTATGAACCCTACTTCAGAGACTCACTAGCTGTGTGACTCTGGGAAAGTCATTTTATCTCTCTCCACCTCTGTTTCCTCATCTGTAAGAGAGAGATAATGATAGCTCCTACCTCCCAGAGTTGTTGAGGATTAAATGAGATAAGATATGTTAAGTGCTTGTATGGTCAATGTTAGCTATTGCTATCAACCTCCAGCCAAATGGCCTTCTCAAGCTCAGTGGTACCTTGCGGGAAGTAAAGATAAGTATGGTCATTTGGTATAATCCAGAGGAAGAATAGTACAGCATATATACATATATCTTAATGGTCTTTTTTTTTTTTTTTTTTAATCCTTACTTTCTGTCTTAGGGACAACTCTAAGACAGAAGGGCAAGGGCTAGGTAAATGGGGCTAAGAGACTTGCCCAGGATCACATAGCTAAGGAGTATCTGAGGCCAGATCTGAACTCGAGTCCTCCAGACTCCATCCCTGACACTATCTACTGAATCACCAACTTGCCCCTATCTTTTTGGTCAAAAGAGGAACTGGGCTAGAGGAGGCAGCTGATTCAGATGAACTCAAAATCACTACTGGGACAATTTATAGCATAAGAACAAATGAGTGAAAAAATTATCGTGTAATGTGTTATGAGCTAGGCATGGAGGATGCAGAAAGAAAAGTAGAATTTTTTTTGACTCAAATAACTCATGTTCTAATGGGGGAGGGAGACAATACATATAGATTTCAGTTGCTTTTCAGCTAGAAAAGTCCCATATGTTTTATTCCTGGTGGTGTCTTCATGAACTAAGGGAAGCATATAATAGCGTGCATATGACGAGGAAGAAGCATATGAATGCCCGAATTTCAAAACTGAAAGAGACTTCAGAATTCCTATAGTCCACCCCATATTTGAAGAATCTCCTCACAATAGTACTAAGTAGACACCTAGCTTTTCCTTGAAGACCTAAGTGAAGATCTATAGAATACTTTCTTCCAAAGCAACCCCTTTGTTCCATTTTTGGACAGCTCTAATTGTTAGCAAGTGTTTCTTTACACTGAAGCTAAATCTGCTTCTGTACCTACCTGTTGCTGCTGCTGCTAATTGTGCCCTCTGGCACCAGAGAGAACAAGTTGAATCTCTCCTCCAAAAGTTAAGTGAATTGCCCAAGGTCACATCACACAGTAAATGGTAGAGCCAAGTATTGAATCTAGGCTTTCCAACTGTACTTTCTAGCTCTCATATTCTATGAGATTCAGAAGTGTAACAAAACCACTTGTGTGGGTTTGGTTTATCTATAACTTGGTCACCATAAACAAAATCAATCATTCAAGTACACATAATCACAAATTGTATGTAAAACCTTAAACTCCATTATTTATAATTTATTTCCAAAGACATACAATAACTTTAGCAAGGTAGTAAGAAAATTATTTTGTCTGCTTCTAGGTTCCCTTCCACCCCATCTCCCATTTCCTTCCTTTCTTCCTTCCTTCCAAAAGGAGCCAGAGAAGGTAGTTGCTGACAGTTGCTGACAGTTGAGATCTGGGAGGATTCTGGGAATTTCTCTGAGGAAGAGAGGAGAAGAGAGGACTTCCAGTGGAGGATGGGGAAGAGGGAAAAGGCAGACATCCCAGCTCTTATCCAGTCCTGAGGGCTTCCTGAGGATCTTTCTTTTGGAAATTGAAACCCTGATTCCCTGGTCAAAATCATTCCATCACATCTCACCCATCAAGACTTCACTCATAAGTCAGCTAAGTTTTTGGACTCCATTTTGGGAGCCATCTCTTAGTCTCCTTCACCCATTACCCAACCTTGCTGAGAGACCCCTTTCAGTCAAAGCTTACAATTATAGAAAAGGATAGAAACAGAAAAATAGAAATAGGAGAAGGGGCAAGGGGAGAAGCTTAGGAGTGGGAACCAATAGGGTTCCCACCTAAGTGACAAACTCCATTGGAATAGCGAAGTGTGCACCCTCAAATCCCTCTGCCCTTCACCCCTTTCCCCAATCCTTGATTCGTGAATAATAAAAAGCCATTCAATAGTCAGATAGTGTTCCAGAGTGCCTGAGAGACAACAAGGGAGAGGGGAACCCTAGCTTGGTCTGATTGCCTCTATCCTGAAGCCTGACTACCTGCTGTGAATTTAACTGAGTGGAGGGAGGTTTGTGTGAACCCCATCCTTATTCAGGATTGGATTGGGATACCACATACCTCCTATTATAGGAAAGCCTTGCCCCTGACTCCTGTGGAGTGGCACGACCATCCAGGTCACCCAGTTTTGGGGTGACACCCCCTTAAAGTCTCCCAGTGTATATTCAGCCCCAGGGGAGAGCTGGAAGAAAGACTCACCACATAGACTTTCTCTATCTCCCTTCTATCAAACATTCATGACTGGCTTTTTTATTGTTACAGGATCAAATGACGTAATATTTGTAATGTGCTTAGGATAATACATGGTGCATAGCACAAAACAGGTGCTTGATAAATACTTGTCCTTCTTTCCTCTTTCCCTTTTCCATTTGATTCATCAGTTGGAGAATGTTTCTTGTTCTTACAAATTTGAATTAATTCTTTATATATTTTAGAAATGAGACCTTAATCAAGAAAACTGCTGCCAAGATTTTAATCCCTCTGTTGAACTATTAGCCTTCTAACTTTAGCTTTGCTTTCCTTTGTGTAAAACCTTTTTAATTTTATGTAATCAGAATTATCCAGCTTATCTTTTGTGATATTTTTCCTCTGCTTCCTCCCTCCCAATCTTTTTAGTCATAGACTCTTTCCCTACTCAAAAATCCAAAATGAAACTTATTCCTTGCTCCTCTACTTTGTTTCTAATATGAACTTTAAATCTAAGTTATGGGGGCAGCTAGGTGACTTAGAGGATAGAACCCCAGGTCTAGAATCAGAAGGATCTAGTTTCAGATTTGGCCTCAGACACTTCCTAAGTGTGTCATCCTGCACAAGTCACCTAACCTTTTTTGTCTAGCCCTTGACTTTCTGTCTTAGAGTTATGACTAGGACAGAAAGTAAGAGCTTTAAAAAAAATTGAAGTTATTTATGTATTTGGAGTTTTTATTGGTTTACAGTATAATATATTGATCTGAACCCAGTTTCTCCCAGGCTGAATTATAATATTCCCAGTGGTTTTAATTGAATAGTGAGTCTTTATCCCAGTAGCTGGGGTATTTGGCTTTATTGAATACTATGCCACTGTATTCATTTGCTTCTTTGTGTTTTATATCTAATCTGTTCCACTGATTAGCTTTTTTATTTTTTTAAACTAGTACCAAATCATTTTTCTGATTGCTGCTTTGTATAGTTTGGGACCATGGTATTGCTAGGCACTCTTTCTTTCCACTTTTTTCATCTTTTGCTTTGAGATTCTTGACTTTTTTTTGTTCTTCCAGATGAATTTCACTATTTTTTCCCCTAGCTCTACAATAGTAATTCTTTTGTAGTTTGAGTGGTATAACACTAAATGAGTAAATTAATTTAGGTAGTATTATTATCTTTATCATATTGACTTGGCCCATCCATGGACAACAAATATTTCTCCCATTACTTAGGTCTATCCTTATTTCTGTAAAGAGTGTTTGTAGTTTTATTCTTATATTTTATTCTTATATTTCCTATGTTTGTCTTGGCATGTAGACCCACAACTATTTTATACATTTTTTAGTGGTTTTAAATGGATTTTCTCTTTCTAGTTCTCCTTGCTTGGTTTTGTTGGGTATGATACAGAAATGCTAATGATTAATTTGTACTTATTTTATATATTGTTATTTTAGTGAAGTTATTGCTTCAAATAATTTTAGTTGACTAGTAAACTCTCATATCATCTGCAAAAAGTTATCTTTTTGTTTTTTCTTTGCCTGCATTTACTCCAATTTTTTTCTTGACTTACTATTACAGTTAGCATTTCTGGCATGATATAAAACAATAATGGTGATAATAGACATCCTGACTTTATTCTGATTTTTAAAGAAAGATTTCTAGTTTGTTCCCAGTGTATATAATGCAGACTCTTGGAAGAGACACTACTTCACCATTGTTATTATCTTCTCCTCTTCCTCTTCCTCTTTCTTCTTATGTCAACTCTCTTTATACATATTGAAAACCTTTGGCCATGGGAGAACTCAGAATACATTTGAGTTCACAAATTTACAAATAATATTTGAGTTCACAAAAATGAGGGTATAGGATAAGGATATATATTAGAAGGATAATATCAATAGGTGACATTCCCAACAGCATCTCAAAGAGTAATGAAATAAGTATAAGTATGGATTATGTAGCAACATTAGAAATAAGAGAATTAATGGAACTCCAGCAGCTAAGTGACACAGTGGATAGAGTGCTGGGTCTGAAGTTAGGAAGATCTGAGTTTAATTATGATCTTAGAAATTAGATGTATGACCCTAGGTAAGTCGTTTAACCTCTGTTTGCCTCAATTTCCTCAGCTTCAAGGTGGGAATAATAACAATATCCATCTTGTAGGGTTGTTGTGGGATCAAATGATACGATAATTGTAAAGCACTTAGCACAGTGCCTAACACATAAAAAAGTGTTATAAAAGTTAGCTATTATTAGGAAGGTTTTTTTTTTCTACTCTTGCCATCTTCAAAGGATAACACAGAAGCCTGGTTGCTTCATGTTTTTGTGAACATTTTCATTCATCTTTACATTGATGCTAAATGGAATATCATTCTGTTGAAGATATTTAAAAAATGAATTCCCATTTGCTCTAAGATCCTTCTGGCTTAGTATTCTTCTAGGGTGCAGGCTATACTAAATTCATCTCTACTATATTCTGAGAAATAGTGATCCTCTCTGGAGTAGGAGAGTGTCTCTCTTCACCAACTTTTAAAATTTTGTTTTATACATCACAAATTTCCTAATATGTTCTACGCCTCCTTTAATTGAACCTTCTCTTATAAAAAAAGAAAAATAGTTATACATTATTAAAACCTACCAAGTTTGATAATGTATGTATAATTCTAAATTCTTTTTCCAGAATTGTTGAATCATTTCAGCGCTCCGAAAGTATAATAGTGTGCCTCTTTTCCGCAGTTCCTCCAGAATGTACCTCCCCTCAGCATTTCAGTCAGTTTGATAGTTATGAATAACTGAGTGGCACAGTAGATTGAGGGAGGGACTCAATCAGAGAGCCCATAGTTCAAATCTTCCCGCGGATACTTACTATTTGACCTTGGAGAGGTCACCTGATTTATCTGTGCCTGTTTTCTTATCTGTAAAATGGGGTTGTAAGAGTACCTACTGGGGCAACTAGGGGGCTCAGTAGATAGAGAGTCAGGTCTGGAGATAGGTGATCCTGGGTTCAAATCTGCCTTCAGACACTTTCTAGCTACGTGACTGTGGGCAAGTAATTTAATCCCAAATGTCTAGCCCTTACTACCCTTCAGCCTTGGGACCAATACTTAGTATTGATTTTAAGACAGAAGGTAGGAATTTAAAAAGAAGGAGTACCTACCTCATAGGTTGTCATGAGGCTTAAATGAGTTAGGGTAGTAGAATAGTAGAGGGCTTTGAAAGCCTTAAAGTGTTATATAAATGCTAGTTATGATAATGATGATAATGAAACACCAGATTTTCAATGAACATTTCCCTTACTATTAGACACTCATGGGATTTTTCATCTTTTTTAAACATTCACTAAAATTTTTTTGAGTTCCAAATCCTCTCACTCCCTCTAGTGCAGGGGTCGGCAACCTTTTTGGCCGGGAGAACCATAAATGCCTGCGGAAGGAGGAGGATGGAAGCAGAAGGCGCTGGAAGATGGGGCCGGGGCTAAAGGGCCCCCTGGGGCACATCCTGGGGCTCTGCCTGGACTGGCAGGTTGGGAGGTGGAGCAAAATCAGGAGAACATTGTACATGTTAGAGCAATATTGTACAATGATCAACTGTGAAAGATTTAGCTACTCTTAGGAACACAATGAATGATCCAGGACAATTCTGAGGGACTTATAACAAAGAATTCTCTCCACCTCCAGAGTAAGAACTATTGGAGTCAGATGCAGATCAAAGCATACTATCTTGTACATTAACTTATTTATGATTCTATTGTGGGATTTTGGTTTTATGAGAATTCTCTTACAACAATGACCAATATAAAAGTATGTTTTGCATGATGATACATGTATAAATCCATATCAAATTTGCTTACCATCTCTGGGAGGGGGGAGAGAAGAAATGGAGGGAGACAATTTAGATATTATAATTTCAGAAATAGTATGTTGAAAATTGTGATTACATGTAATTGGGGAAATAAAATATCTTTTAATAAAAAAAACTTGTTTTTGCAACAAAAAAAAATAAAAAACTCAAAAAAGGGGGGGGAAGGGAAAGTGATTTACTCACAGTCACACAGCAAGTCAGTTGCAGAGCCAAGACTAGAACTAAAATCTATTCATTCTTATTCTGTCTCAGGCTTTCTTTTCTTAGAAGTTGTCAAGATGACACTTTCCAATGGTCTCTAAATTGTGAGGATGAAAATCGATGAATGATTCCCACCAAACTTTGCCAGACCGGTATAGCCATCAGCTCTAATTCAAGTTGAAAATCTGCAGAACTCATTACCTCCCAAGAGGTGGTCCAGGCAGGAGAGATTCAGGGACTCTCAAAGAGTTTAGGCAGATTTATGAAGGGCAGAGTAATAAACATCTACTTAAGGAAGTTGAGATACACCTAGCCTTTAGGGTTGAGGTCAGGAAGGACAACCACATGCCCTTCTGTGGCATGCCCCTTGGGCCTCTACTGGCAACAGAATCTTTGACTGGGTCTCTTTGGCTCACTGTAACAATTCCTGTGTGCTTTGTGTTCTGTAAACGGTGGCATGGGTGGCTCTAGCAAGTGAGCTCCATGGAACCTGAACTCTGATTCTCCCTGGAATTAATATGACATTCAGTTCATTGTAAGCACGCATGTGTGCGTGAGCACACACACATACACACACACACACACACACACACACACGACTTGAGGAAAGTGGTGGGAAGTATCCAAAATGCATCTTTTTTTCCTTTTTGCTTTTCTACTCTTCATGATCCTCTATGGAGTTTTTCTTGGCAAAAATATTGGAGTGGTTTGCCATTTCCTTCTCCAGTGGGTTAGGGCAAAGTGATTTGCTCAGGAGCCCAATTTGAATTCAGATCTTCCTGACTCCAGGCTGGGTTATCTATTCACCAAACCATTTAACTGCTCCTTTGTGGTCCCCCCCCCTTCCTCTTTCTCATCTTTAGGATTTGGAAAAGTGGATGAGGAAGAAAAAGAAGATTAGAAAAAAGAAGTTTGGAAAGGAAAAGGAAGGGCAGAGAAAGTCAGGAAGGGTGCCCTGGGGGCTCTACTTTAATGCGGTACTATTTCCTGGAGTTTTAATAACTGGACAAATATTCAGTGGACTTGAGTTCTGTCTATGCTAGACACTATGAGGGAAGTTGTGTTTGTGCAGGAGGCTAGTAATAAAAGAAATATATGCTAATGTCTCTGCCTTTAAGTGACTTGGAATCACTTAAATTCTGTTACTCTCTTATTCTTTGGTATGGCTGTCTCTTGAGTTCTCTTCCCCTTTTTCCCTGGGCAGAGATTGCTGGGGAGGACAGAACTATACCAATTAAATACATAGATGCTAGGAATTCATCATGACAGTTCCCAAATAATAGACCACTTCCATCGAGTTTGATGTTAGGATTCGTCACTCCTCATTCTTATTGTCTAAGGTCGAATTTGAACCCAAGTCCTCTGGACACCTGACTTTGCATCCTATCTGCTGTGTTATCTAGCTGTTCCAGGTCAGTACCTTTTGTTTTCTTTTGTTTTATTTTCTCTTCTTTTCTTTTTTCTCTCCTCTCCTCTCCTCTCCTCTCCTCTCCTTTCCTTTTCTTTTTCACCCCTACCTTTCATCTTAGAATCTAGTTACTTAGCTGCCCATTTGCATTCATTTTTTAAAAACATTATCTTCTTCCTTAGAATCAATAATATGTATTGGTTATGAGGTAGAAGAGCTGTAAGGGTTAGGCAATGGGGGTTGAGTGACTCACCCAAGGCCACACAGCTAGGAAGTGTCTGAGGTCAAATTTGAATCCAGGACCTCCCATCTCTAGGCTTGGCTCTCAATCCATTGAGTCACTCAGTTGCCCCCTATCCTCACTATTAAATGTAAGTGGGAGCTAGCGGGAGCTCAGGAGCTTTAGTTTTAGTTTTAGAAGATTGCCTTGGGATGGAGCTAGTAGTTATCCCTCTTTTTCCCAACCCAGGAACCTAACTCATGTATGTTAGCTGAAGTTAGGGGAGGCTCTGAGTAGGTACTACATCTGCAAGGGCATCCTGTTCTCCATGGAGAGCCTGCCTAAGGAACGGAGATATTCTCCTCTTTAGGTCCTCAGTCTTCACAAGTTGCATCGCTAACTTATCACTTTCTTTTCCTTTTTGATACAGTTTCTATCCCCTGCACATACATTCTGGAACAAATGCCAGGGACTAGCTTCCCGCCACACCCACTGTATCAATTACCAACCTCTGAAGACTGTCGAAACACTTTCTTGCAGGCCTCTGAAGAATCAGTAACAGCTAGAAGCAACTGTGAGCTCCCTTCACAGGAATGTAGCTCAGGCTTTCACGTTGAGGTCATGGAGCCTAATATTAAGTAGCTAACCATCTAATTTGAAAGGCAACACTTACATATTTTAAACAATTAGAAGCCAATCTTAAAAAAAATAAGAGGAAAACAAAAAACATAATTAGGTGCCAAAATTTCTAGTAAGAAATTTCTGGTAAACTTTTACCTTACATCTTGGAACCAACTGGTTCCAAGGCAGAAGAGCTGTAAGGGTAGGCAATGGGGGTTAAGTGACTTGCCCAGGGTCACATAGCTAGGAAGTATCTGAGGTCAAATTTGAAACCAGGACTTCCCTTCTCTAAGCCTGGCTCTCAATCCACTGAGACATCTAGCTGAACTCAGTAAAATTCTTTTAAAAGCCATGGAAATAATACATGTTTAAACCAGCTTGTCAGCTCCAGGAGGAGGGAAGGAAGTGGGGTAGGAGAGAATATGAACCTTGTAACCAAGGAACAATATTACAAACAAACAAATAAACTAAACAAACAAATAAATAAAAAGAGCCATGGAAAGTTGGCAATGAGAGAGACCACTGATGGCTAAATTGGTGGAAAAAGTTCTTGTGGTGAAGTTGTAAGACTTTATCTTGCTTTTAAAGGATGGCTACAGCTACAGAGGGAAAAGAAGAGAGGACCTCCAGGTGGGAAAAGTTGTATCAGCACAGGCAAGAAATAGGGAATCATTCAGTCGATTAAAGATTAACAAACATTTATTAAACACTGAATATGGAGCAGACACTTTGCTAGTTGTCCATATGGAGAAAATGGAACAGCTCCTGACCTCAAGGAGCTTACATTCTAGGGGTCTAATGTGTTCATTGGGTGGCGAGGAGACTGGCCTAATTGAAATGGAGGGTGTCTATTGAGGAGTAGTGGGAAATCAGGTCAGATATTTAAAGCAGGACCAGCTTATGGAGGTCTTCGAAGGCAGGAGGAGGGGGTGAGGAGTTTGGGTTTGATTTAATAGGCAATGGGGAGCCATTGTAGACTTTTGAGCAGCAGGACTAGCATGATAAATGTGATATTTTAGAAGTGGGCTAGAGAGTTAAAAATTCCCAATGAGAAGAAATTTAATCACCATTCTGTGTCCCAGCCACCCTCCTCCCTCCCTTCACATCAGGCAGTCAGTACCTTTGAACAGGGCTCTGAGCAAGAGTCCCTAGAGACCACACTGAGTGTTGGTGGTAGCCTGTGCCCACACTAGCAGGGAAGCAATCCTGCCTAGAATTCCTTCCACATTTCATGCATAATCTGAATGAGTTAGCAAGAGAGCCTCCCGTCTGGTCTATAGATCAGGGCTCTCCAGCAGACAGATTGTTTCCCACAGAGCTCAATGAAGTTACAGCATCAGCAGTGCTATTTTTAATGGGCTGAGTTGATAGTCATATCTTAATTCATAAGATGGAGTTTATGTGCCTCAGGAACTCTATCCTCCCCTCAGGGAATTCTTTGGAACAGTAGCTATACCCATGGAGTCTACCATCATACCTTTGGCCTCTGGTTCTATGTGGGTGAAGATTACATAGCTAAAAAGAACTAAGGAAGTCTTTTGATGGGACCAGCATTAAGTGTAGTGGAAGATGATCTCAGTTTGAATCCTGCTTCTTTCTATCTGTGGGATTGGCCATATCCCCAGTGTCCTTCTGGATAGCATGGAGCTGACACCACCATCACAAAAGGGGTGGAAAGAGGAAACACCTTCTTTCTCTCTTGGAGTGGCAAATTTCAGTCATCCTGAGATTCTGGAGAGCCTTTTCCTTTGTTTAGTGGTATGGAAAAGTCAAAGCCCTCCAAGCAGGCCTGGGAATTCACAGGATCATAGATTTAAAGCAGGAAGGGCCTCAGTTTCCTCATTTGTAAAATAAAGTGGCTGGCCTGGATAGCCTCTAAAGGCATGGTGTCAGACTCAAATAGAAATGGGAGCCACTATAGAAGTTGATCACATATTGGCTTAATTTTTATTATTATGATAATATATACAATATCATATAGATATCTCATATATTTATAGTAAAACACATATGCATGTGTGTTTTGCTATATTTTGATCTATTTTGTTAAATATTTCCCAATAACATTTTAATCTGGTTTGGGTCAACACCAGGGATGTTGTGGGTTGAATGTAGCACAATTGATGAAGGGGGGTGGTGGGAAATCACCATAAAGAGTCAATAGAGTCACATTGTAAGGGTATATCATCTCCTAAAGAAGCTTGTGCTAAGGGGGGCTTAGAGGGGAACCATGTCAAAGGGATCCTGGGATATAGTAGTCTGGGGCAAGTTGAGCTAGCAGGATAGTAGTACCTTGAAATGGAAGATTTGGAAGGTCAAGTTTCAAGGACTGTTGTGGGGAAGAAGCAAGCTTATTTTAGACGTCAGCAGTCATGAGACAAAGCTCAGATCACCCTGCCCTTGTTATAACTCTGATAATGGACACTACTGTAGCAATTTCGAGTTTGCAAAGCACTTTATGTGTGCATTATTTCATTTCATCTCTAAAACAGCCCTGTGAAATAGGAACAAAAGGTATTACATAAGGAAACTAAGTTCGTCGAAATGGATTGACTTGCCCAGAATGAAATAACTAACAAATACTGGACTCAGAGCCAAATCTTCCTAACTCCAGAGGCAGCACTCTGTCATTTTTCTCTCAATTCAAAATTAATTTTGGATTGACTCTGTTAGTAAAATATTAATATTTGGTTTTGGTTAAGGGTTCGGCATATTAGAATCATGAAATCATAATTTTCTTATTTGTAAAGTGAGGGGATGGGATGGGCTAGACTTTTTTTTTTTAGCTCTTACCTTCTGTCTTAGACTTGATACAAGTGGACCTGTGAACTGATCCCACCATTTTGGAGAGCAATTTGGAATTATGCCCAGAGGGTTATAAAATTGTGTATATACCCTTAGATCCAGCAATAAAAGGGAAAAGGAAAAGAACCTATATGTTCCAAAACATTGATAACAGCTCTCTGTTTGGTGACAAAGAACTGTAGTCTGAGGGGATGTCCATCAATTGGGAAATGACTGAGCAAATCGTGGTATATGATTGTGTTGGAATACTGCTGTTTCCTAAAAAATAATAAACAGGTTAATTTTTAAAAATTGGAAAGATCTTCAAGAAATAATGATGAGCGAAATGAATGGAACCAAAAGACATTATATACAGCTACAGAGTTAATATATGAGGAGTGACTTGTGTAGGACCACCTTCAGGGAGAGAACTGATGGATGAAGACATGAAACACATATTTTATATATACATATCTTTTGGTGAGTGATGCTTTCTATAGTATAGGGAGGGAAGAAAGAGGTTGAGATACCTGGGAATAAATTCTAGTTAAAAATTATATTTATTCATAGGAATAGAAACAATGGATACAAGTATTATTTCTAAGACAGAAAAGTGGGAAGGGCTAGGGAACTGGGGTTAAGTGACTTGCCCAGGGTCACATAGCTAGGAAGTGTCTGAGGTCAGATTCAGACTTAAGACCTCCCATCTCTTGGCCTGGCTGTCAATCCACTGAGCTACTTAGCCACCCTATCCTTTTCTGTTTTGAAATTATAAGGCCTAGAGATGGGAAGTGGTTTACCTATGGTCACACAGAAAGTTGGTGTCATTTGTTTTGACCAGCAGTGCATGGATCAGTTCAAGTTCCCAGCGAAAGAAATGCCCTTTCAGGAAGATTCCTATGCCATTCTACCATTGTTCTTCAAACCTCCATTCATAGGCAAAAGCTCATTTATAGTTGAAATCTTTCTGGCTTTATTCTCTTTCATTTTAAGTTTCCTACTGATTTTGGGAAAAACAAAAACTTTCAACCCCCTTCTTTGAGAATAATAAAAAGTCTAGGGATTGGACTGAATTAGAACCATGGCCTCATATAATGTTAAGAACTTGGTGGGGGCAGCTAGGTGACTCAGTGGATTGAGATCTAGGCCTAGACACAGGAGGTCCCGGGTTTGAATTTGACCTCAGATACTTCCTAGCTTTGTGACCCTGGACAAGTCACTTAACCCCCACTGCCTAACATTTACTGCTCCTTTGCCTTAGAACCATTACACAGTATTGATTCTAAAATGGAAGGCAAGGGTTTAAAAAAAATTGTTATTAGAGTCTTGGTTTCAGTTTCATCTCTTCTTCCAATTACTTAATATGACCTTTCTTCCCACTGACTTGCTTTCTCCCTCTACCCAGATGATAAGTTTTGATTAAATGATCTCTAAGGTCCTTTTTCCCAAGTCTGACGTTTTATGATCCTAGCTGTTTCTCCCTCTGTCTCCCTTCTAGGCTCTATCCTCCCCAGGTAAATCCCATTTAATCAGTAAATAACTGAGAGTGAGCAAGATAACAGAGCAGAACCCTCCACACACCCTGGAGAGAGTCTGCCTCAACAAGTATTAAGGCAGAGTCAGGTCGTTTATCATGAAATACACTGTGGGTTGTTTTTCCCTTTTTTTTACTATATGACTCCGAGAAGGCTGAGGATGAGTCTATAACTCCACGAGGAAAAGGAGCTGAATCACACAGTCAGTCGGCATCATTTATATCATAAGATTGCACGTCCAGCATCAGAGGCTTGGAAACACAAATAATCCAACCAGTAAAATATTCTCTAAATCAAAACACATTTAAGTCACATCAATTGACTTTGTATGTGGTTTTTATTGTTGATGTGCCTATCATCATGGGATATCATCTCAGCTGTGTCCTAGCTGTGATTCCATTACTCTTCTCCTCTGTCCAGAACCACTCCTAATCTCATGCCTCACAGAGACTCTTCCAAACTTATTTTTCTTCCTTTTGTCTTGCTACCAACAATATTGTGTGGGATGGAAAGAAAACACTGTAGTCCGAAACCAAGTCGTAATTAATCTCTAAACCGATCTGTGTATCTAGAGTTCCCCAGGTCTAGATCGGTTCATCTTGATTTTCTCTAGGTCTTCAGCATGCCTGGCTACCTGATGGTTCTAGATGAGAATAGGGCCAGAAGAACTTTTAGGTAATTATGATTAGTTTACCTGGAGGACTGAAATCACTGGTTTATTCTATGATCCTTGGCTTACTATCTTCCAAACAAGAAGTTCTCATCGTGATGTCTTAGATGTTTGTTCCACAAGGATATGAGATATTCACTTCTTTTGGGAGGAGGATAAAGAATGTTCAAGTTACATACTTTAATCAGTTGCTATTCAGCATTTTTTAGGTGATTCAGTGGATAGAGTGCTATGTCTAGAGTCAGGAAGATTCGAGTTCAAATCCAATTTCAGGTACTCCCTAATTGCATGACCCTAAGTAAGTCACTTAACCTATGTCAGCCTCAGTTTCTCAGATGAAAAATGGGATAATAATAGCATCTACCCCCCAGGGCTATCATAAAGATCAAATGAGATAATAATTGGAAAGCACTTAACACAGTGCTTGGCACACAGTAGGTACATGTAAATATTAACTATTATTATTATTATTAAGTATTTATTAGATCAGTAGATAGCACAAGACTAACACTTTAGATGCCAGAGTTAGAATTTTGAAATAATCTCCAAAAATTCTAACCATGGGACAAGTGATGAAATATAATCAAGATGCAAATAAAATTTTATTCTTGGGCTTAAATAAGTGATTTCACAAATACAAGCAGGGGGAAGTGGTTAGGCGAGGGTTTGTGCAAAAAATTCCCAAATGGGAAATGAAAGAGGTGCCCACTTATTGTAGAATAGCTAAACCAATTATGTCACTGGAATGTAATGGATTATTATTTTGTCATAAGAAATGATGACATGGTTGGTTTCAGAGTGAAGTGGGAAGTGAAAAAAACCCTAGAATAATTAATAAAGATGGGACAGCTACGTGACACAGAGGATTGAGTTCCAGGCTTGGAGTTAGGAGGACCTGGGTTCAAATCTGGATTCAGACCCTTCCTAGCTATGTAACACTGGGCTACTCATTTCACCCCAATTGTCTAAAAAAAAATAGCAACATTATAAAGAAAAAACAACTTTGTAAGACTTTAGAATTCTAATCAAAGCCATAATAAACCATGAGTTGAGAGGACAAAAGGTAAAGCTACTCACCATTTGCCAAAGAGTGCTGGTTTGCAGAATGCAGATACATTTTTAGAGGGAATTTGATTTGTTGGACTATGCATGTTTGTTATGAGGACTTTCTTTTCTATTCTAAACTTGTTCAGTTGGGAGGAGAAGAAGAGAACAAGGCCCAGGAGACCAGTTATAGTAGACTTCAAGTTTTAGATGAGACAACAAGACCTAGGAATCATAAAACAAAAACAAAACACCCTCATGTAATTTTAGGCTACACTGAGGGAGGCATAATGGTGAGAAGAAGGAACTTTGCTGCCATGCTTCAGTTTCCTTCTCCCTTTGCCCCTGTGGACCTCTTCTCCTATTGGTGAATTCCTTCTGCAACCTCCTTTTTGGGGAAGGCTCCAGACCATCCATCATTTATTCTCTGGTCTTCACCACAGGTTCCTTCCTTCTATAGTTTCTAGACCATATTCCCTTCAGTTTTTCAACTCCCTTGTATGTGTTGTCTTCCCCATCTTAGAAATGAGCTGTCTGAGGGCAAAGACTTGCTTTTTGTTTGTATTTGCATCCTCAGCATAGCACCTGTCACATTGTAATCACTTAATAAATGCTTGCTGATTTAACTTGATAATCTTATTGCACATTTCCCTTATCAGATAGCATCCGGAATGTGTTCAGTTCTGCCTGGCATAGTTTAAGAAAGTCACCAACAATCTAGAAAGCATCTGGGGGGAGGGGTGGCTCAGATGGCATCAAGGTTGAATATCATCTCAAATGTTTCAGTTGATTTAATATTTAGTTTACAAAAGAGAACCTACTGCCTTTGCAGTAGGTATGATAGCTCCTTTTGAGTATTTGGAGGGCTGTTATATGGCAAAGGGTTGAAATTTTATCTGTTTGGTCCCAAGTGAGGCAGCTAGGTGGTACAATGGATAGGAGTGCCAGGCCTGAAGTTGGGAAGACTCATCTTCCTGAGTTCAAATCTGGTCTTAGATACTCCCTGGCTGTGTGACCCTAGGCAAGTCACTGAATCCTATTTGACTCAGTTTCCTCATCTCTCAAATGAGCTGGAGAAGGAAATGGTAAACCACTTTAGTATCTTTGTCAAGAAAACTCGAAATGGGCTCACAAAGGGCCATTAGGATGTGATTGAAATGACTGAACAACTATAACCAAGAGGGAAGAAGTAGGAAGCCTCAGAGATGAAGGTTGGTCTAATGTATAGAAACATTAATAATTACAGTTAGTCAGAAGCTGCATGGACTGCCTTGGAAGACAGTAGGTTCTCCTTCACTACAGATTTCATGTGAAATCTGGATGAGCACTTGTGATAGAGGAGATTCGTGTTCAGCTATGGTTTGGGCTATATGGTTTCTGAAGTTCCTTCCAGTGTTTGGATTCTGAAGCCCCTGAACATCTTTTAATCCTGGTGGATACTTGCCCATAGATCTTCTTTTTAAAGAATATTTTTATTATTATCTTTTGCTTCTTACATTACCTTCCTTTCTGATTATATTTCTTTCATTTTCCTACTCATTGAACCACTTCTTATAACAAAGAATATGAAAGAAGGGGGGGGGAGCAATTCAGCAAAACAATTCAACCCATAAACCACGTCTGACAACGTGTAATATTTTATACCCTACTCTACTCTACAAAGAGGGGAGGAGGGATATTTTCTTAACTCTTCTCTTGGAGCCAAGCTTTTGTCCATCCCAACCTCCTCATAAATCTTCCATAAAAGATCTGCCAAATTTCCTTGGGTTCTTTTAATATCCCAGTGTAAGTTTTGAGTTGAAGATCTGTTGGCTATAACTAATAGGAAGTTATGTTATAATGGGTAGAGTACTGGACCTAGATCCAAGTAAGACCTTTGTTCAAATCCACCCTCAGATACTTACTAGCTGTTTGATCTTGGACAAGTCATTTAATTGCTCTCTGCCTCAGCTGTAAAATGGGGATAAAAAATATTTGGTTTCTCAACTGTAAAATGGAGGTAATAGTAACATCTGATCCCCAAGGTTGTTGTAAGGCTCAAATAAGACAATAATTGTTCTTAGTACAGTTGTACCAAGTAGAAGCTTAATAAATTCTTCCTTTCTTCCTTCTTTCCTTCCTTCCTTCCTTCTTTCCTTCCTTTTTCCTCCCTCCCTCATAACATGACTGATACTCCTTTGCTTTTCATACATTTTCCTAATGATATCTTTCATGCCATGCCTCATATTCAAGTCATAATTGGAAACATGCTGTAACTGAATTAAAAAAAAAGATTTATTAACTGGCTACTAAGTGCAAGGCATTGTGCTTAGCACTGGGGAAATATAGATGAGAAATTACATAGTTCATACCTTCAAGGAGTTTCTTACTTATATAGACCATTGCCTTTTGGGTTACTTATAATTTTGATTATTCTGAGATTATGATGTTCCATGATTCACAGCGCTGTAGCTTCCCTGGGAGAAGAGTGATACAAAAGATATAGGCTTTTGTGAGAGTGAGCAGTTGGGAGTCACTAAAAACACTTGCAATTTTCTAAATCCATTCAGCTCAATATCCTTCTTAATTCTGGGTCCAATTCTTTGTTCATTTGCAGTAGCTATCCAAGATACACACACACACACAGAGGGGTTAGAGAGGCACTATGGCATACTGGAGAGAATTCTGGCCATAGAGTCATGGAAATTTGGATTTAAATTCTATCTTTGAATTACTAGCCCCTCTCTCCCAAAATGCATTTCTCTTTTGAACTCCCTTATTTCTATGTAAGGCACAACTATTCTTCCGGGCACTTAGGTTAGAAATCTCAGTGTTATCACAACTCCTTCCTTTTCCTGATCCTACATATCCAATTACTTGCCAAAATCTTGATGTATTTCTATTTTACAATGTACTCACATCCATTTCCTATTCTCCATTCATACAGCCACTCCCTAGTTCAACTCTTCTCACTCATTCTACTATAATAGCAGTAGTAGGAGTGGGCTCCCCCATTCTTGCTTAGTGCTATGTAGGAACATAATTGTCACATAATGAAGGCCTGCTATCTTGACTTGTTTGTTGACTACTTAGTACACCTTCCTCCCTCCATGTGATTTCCCTAAAGTGTATGTCTTACCATGTCATTATTCAATAAATTCTAGTGACTCTATAACCACTTGTTATTTAACATTTCAGTCATATCTGACTCTTCATGACCCTACTTAGAGTTTCCTTGGCAGAGATACTTCAGAGATACTACATTTCCTTCTCTAGCTCATTTTTACAGATGAGGAAACTGAGATAAACAAGGTTAAGGGATTTGCCCAGGGTCACACAGCTAGTAAGTGTCTGAGGCAGGATTTGAACTCATGAAGATGAGTCTTCTTGACTCCAGACCCAGGACTCTATCCATTGAACCATCTCGCTGCCTTTACCATGTCACTATTCAATACATTCTAGTGGCTCCCTATTTCCTCTGGGATCATTATAAACCCCTTTGTTTGGCTTTTAAACTCTTCACAATATGGCCCCCCTACCTGCTTTTGCAACCTTAAATGCAATACACTCAATCAAGACATTACCTTGTGATGTCATAGATCTTCTTCAAAAGTGAAGTTTAGTTGCTAAGGTGATCAGGGAAAAAGGAAAAGAATGTGTATGTTCTGAAACATTGATAGCAGCTCTCTTTGTGGTGGCAAAAAACTGGAAATCAAGAGGAGGTCCATCAACTGGGGAATGGCTAAACAAGATGGGGCATATGATTATGATGGAATATTACTGTGCCATAAGAAGTGATGAACAGGTTAATTTTGGAAAAACATGGAATGATTTCTGAAGAATGAAGTTATCAAGAGTGAAATGAATAAGGGGGCAGCTGGGTAGCTCAGTGGATTGAGAGCCAGGCCTAGAGACAGGAGGTCCTAGGTTCAAATCCAGCCTCAGACACTTCCCAGCTGTGTGACCCTGGGCAAGTCAGTTAATCCCCATTGCCTAGTCCTTACCACTCTTTTGCCTTGGAACCAATAGTAATAATTTTTTTAACCCTTACCTTCCATCTTTGAATAAAAAATGTAGAGATCAAAATTAATATTCAATAACAGGTATTATATTTTATAAAGTTTTATTAATAATCAATTAACATAAAGAACTAGAGTGAAAAGGTACTAATCCAACTTCAGCCATGCTCATGAAGAAGAAAGGAAGAGGGAGGAGCTACAGAACTTATAAAACAATAACGTGATCATGCAAACGTGGAGGCGCAGGAGAGATTCAAAGGAATTTGGGGAAATACTAAGGGACTTCTGGGGGATGAAGTCCAAGGTTCAAAATCTCCATTTATACAATACTGTGTATTGGTTCCAAAGCAAAAGAGTGGTAAGGCTAGGCAATGGGAGTTAAGTGACTTACTCAGGGTCACATAACTGTCACATAACTATTATAACATAAGTATCTGAACTCACACCTGGTTCTCTACTGAGACACCTAGCTGCCTCCTCCTCAGACCCTTCTTAGCAGTGACCCTAGACAAGTCACTTAACCCCATTGTTCAGCTCTCACCGCTCTTCTGCCTTAGAACCAATACCTGATATTGATTCTAAAACAGAAAGTAAGGTTTAAAGAAAAAAAAAAAAGAAAATGAAGGATGAACAGCAACAACATATTATGCCTCTCTGGGCCTTTTTAAAAAAAAAAAAAAAACTTTTCCTTATATATGGCACTCCATGGTCATGCTCCATATTTTTGCATTGGCTGTCCCCCATGCCTGACATGCCCTGCTTCTTCCCTTTTGCCTCGTAGAAGCCTTAATTTTCTTCGACTCAACTCAAGCACACCACCTGAAGCCTCTCCCATTGCCTCTGGCTGTTACTACCTTTTTCCCCAAAATAATTTTGTATCTATTTTGAATAGAATTATGAATGTACACGTGTCTTCCCAACTAGCCCATAAGTTCCTGGAGGGAAGGGCCCATTTCAGTTCTGTCTTTGGGGCCCCTGCTTTTAGCACAATGCCTGACATGAGAGAGAGAGAAGCATTTAATAAATGCTTATTAAATGATTGATAGAAAGCTGTGTTGCCTAGGGCAAGTTCTTTAACCTCTCTGGGTCTCTGGCAACTCTCTTTGACTCATCTGGTAACTTATAGATGGGCGATGCTGATCTGTATCAGTGTTCTAGCAGCAGAATCCCAGATCTTCAATATATATTTATGGATTAACTGCCTTATCTGCCAATCCAGCTGCATGTCATAGTTCTTCTGGTAATATGAGGTTTTCCTTCCCTCTTTTTCCTTACTTGGAATTCACTGAGGAGGCTTTGAAGTGTTGCCCTTAGTATAATGATGTCTGTGAACAGGAACATCTAGGAAACCTCAACTTCTAAAGGGAATTTTCCTTTTGTACGGATTCCATACACATCAACTTCTCTGTCTCTGGTGAATGCCTTAGTTCAGTGGTTCCTAAACTTTTTTGGCCTACCGCCCCCTTTCCAGAAAAAATATTACTTAGCCCCTGGAAATTAGTTTTTTTTAAATTTTAATAGCAATTAATAGGAAAGATAAATGCACCTGTGGCTATCATTGCCCTCCTGGATCTTTGAGAATCACTGCCTTAGCTCATCATGTTGTTCAGTTGTTTTTCAGCTGTGTCTGTGTCTTCATGACCCCATTTGAGGTTTCTTTGTTTGCCATTTCCTTCTCCAGCTCCTTTTCCAGATAAGGAAACTGAGGCAAAGAAGGTTAAGTGGCTTGCTCAGGGACACACAGTTAGTAAGTGCCTAGGCCAGATTTGAACTCATGAAGATGAGCCCTCCTGACTTGAGGCCTAGAATTCAATCCACTGTACTACCTAGCTCAACATGACTCCCAGTCAACAAGCATGTATTAAGCCAGACTTTGAATTAGGCATTTGGGGTACAATACAATGAAGAAAGCAAATTCTTACTTTTTATCAGTACTCAGAAGATTATCGAGCAAAGTTTTCTCTTCAGTTTTATCTTGTATATTCTATATTTTTAATGTGTGCTGGTAGACATGTTAAAAGGAGGGCCTTCAAGGGCACATTTCGTTCTTTTGAGTCAAATGTTTTTAAAAATGGAGGCATAATGATAATACATATATAACCCAGATTGAATTGCTTGTCAGCTCCTGGAGTGGGGACAAAGGAGGGGGAGAGACAATTTGGAACATATGACTTCAGAAAATTTATGTAGAAATTTGTTATTTGATGTAATAGGTAAAAAAATTCTTTTTTAAAAAGACGGCATAGTCACAGTGGGATTATAAATTTTCTTCACTTCTCAGTGTTGTGTGACTGTGAAAACTACATGTTCAACTGTAGAAGTCATTAATAAAAGTCTACCAATTTCCTTTTTATATTTGAAAGGAAGATGAAAATAATGATATTTCCTTATTGTCTATCCCAGTGATGGGCAAACTACAGCCCACGGGCCAGATGCGGCCCCCTGAAATGTTCTCTCGTACCAAGCGACATTATTACCTAATCTGACGAATACAATGAGTAGGACACAATACAATGAAACTTTGAAAGAGTTGCCTTAGAAAAAGACTGACAGATGATCATTTCCTTTCCTTTGGCCCCCTCTTTACAAAGTTTGCCCATCAGTGATCTATCCTTTATTCAATATGTCCTTCACACCATGCTTCAAGTAATTTTTCTGATGTATTTCTCTGATCATGCCAGTCTTCTCCTCAATGATCACTTCAGTCACTCCCTATTGTCTATTGCCATGTTGGTGAACCTATGGCAAAGTGGGTGCTGGAGGGAGCTGCTCCCTTCTCCCTCTCCAGGCACCTGAGGATATTTTTCACATTATCTGCCCCTCTGCCCAGTAGCCCAATGGGAGAGCTTCCTCCCTCCCCTTTCTGGGGCAAGGTGGGGATAGCGGCTCACATGCCAAGTGAGGGTTGTGGTTTGGGCACTTGTTCTTTAAAAGATTCACCATCACCAGTCTATTAAATAAAGTATAAACTCTATAACTTGCTATTGAAGGCCCTTAACAATCTGGATTTGATCTGTTCTTCTGGATTTCTCAAAAAATTCCTTTCTCATACCCTATTTAAATGCCAATGGGACTATTTTCTATTTCTTGTTCTTGTTCTACCCTCCCTTTTCTCTAAGTCTTTGCTTATACTGTTTCTCATGCTTAAAATGAATTACCCCATCTTATCTTCTATTTAATTTCTCCCTTCCTGCAAAGTCTAAATGAGATGCCTTCTCATCCCATGGAAGGTTCTCTGACCTGATCAGGTCAAAATAATTTCCTTCTACTCAGATTTCACCTATCACTTATTTTGAACTTCCTTTTTAACACCTGTGAACACAACTATCAATGATTCAAAGGAGAATAAGATTCAGAAACTTAACTAGGACTTTGTCCCAGGGTGCCAGGAGTTAGAGGGTACTGATAACAAATCCCTTAAGTGTTATAAAAAATGATAAGGCTAATAAGTCACTGAATTACCAAGAATAATTAGTTAAAATAGAAACCTAAAAGAGGATGTGCTTTCTCTTTCCACCCTTATAGCAGCACCCCGGGTGAGCTCCTCTTTGACTTTGCTCTCCTTCACTGTGGCACAGCATAGTGCCCAGAACCACAGTTCCCAGCACAGCAAACTTGAAGGTATAAGATTTAAAATAATCTCCAATAACTCCAAGTATTATATTTTATAAGATTTATTAATAATCACTTGAAGTAGAGGAAATAAAAAGACAAAAGTAAAGCTGAGTAAGGAGAAGCTTTTCTGACCGCAATAGTGGGAGAAGAGCAAGAAGGGTCAGGGTTACAGAAACTTTATTTCCAAAATGTAAGGACGTAACATGAGGATGAAAGTGAGATTCTGGGAAGTGGAGTCCTGGGGAACAAAATTCTAATTACATAAAGGTTAACCTGAGCATGAATGGACGAAATTTGAATTAAATGAATACTTGTACTGGAGATACAAATAGAGAAGAAAGCCCTGCTCTCAAGGAGCTCACATTCAAATGGGAGAGATACCACATAAAGTTTCAAATTGAGGTCAGATAGAAAATCCTCACAGTTCTTCAGGCATAGTAGCAAAGCAGAGAGTAATATCCCTTCTTTAAGTCTTTAATTTCTTCAAATTTCCATGAATAAAATCATATCAGTTTTTTTTTAATCCTTACCTTCTGTCTTAGAATCAATATTCTTTATTGGTTCCAAGACAGAAGAGTAGTAAGGGCTAGGTAATGGAGTTTAAGTGACTTGCCCAGCTAGAAAGTGTCTGAGGCCAGATTTGAACCTAGGACCTCCTGTTTTTAGGCTTGGTTCTCAATTCAGTGAGTCACCTAGCTGCCTCCAGATCATATCAATTTCTAATTTTGAACCATGTGACCATGCCTAAGACTTTTGAGATGAAAATTTTCTTTTCTGGGTCTTCGATAGATGTAGCTGTAGCTTCTGTAGCAGCAGTTGCTAGGCTGTATCTAGACAGGGATTAATTCCCAGAATGATGCCTGAGGAAATGCAATTTAATAGTTATGGCTGTACTGCAGAATTATCCTCTCCCTCTCTTTCTCCCAATTAGAATGTAAGTAACCTGACAGGGGGGACTTTGTGATGTTCTTGGACCCGGTCATGAGTGCCATAAGCATATAAGGAACATTGGCCAGATGTCTCAGTCCACTCTATGAGGACATTATCTAGAACCTGTATAAGGTCAGAAGAAGTGATACAAGGACACTCTCAAAGTCTCTCTGAAGAGCTTTGGCATCAATTGTGAGATATGGGAGTCACTGGCATAGGGACATATAACATAATATATGTTCTTCTAGGAAGGCACTGTGTTCTATAAGCAAAACAGAATTTTAGTAGCTCAAAAGATATGTGAGATGCACACATTTAGAGCCATCTCCATCCCAAATATTCATAAGGGTTATTTGTGCCCAACATGTGGTAGAGACTTCCAAGCTCCTATTGGTCTGATCAGCCACAATGGAATACACTGTACTTTATCCCTGACACAGTGATGCCATATTGGTTCTTTTCAAGGATGAAGAATAACAACCAACTGGGAGAATATACTTTTGTGCCTTTTCCCTTCTTTTCAGAGCAAAGGCTAATGGGTGTGCCACCTCACTTTGTCCTTGAGTGCTGCATCCTTCAGAATGCAGTTCAGAATATTTTCCATTTTTCATATTTTAAAAATATTTTTCAATAATTTTCATAATATTTTCACATTGTAGGCACTTAATAAATTCTGGTTGGACAGTTTCATGAAGATTTTATTATAGATTAGAAATTAGATATGTTTGTCAATAGGTGCTGATGTTTTCTTTTTCTTTTGAAATTCTTACCTTCCATCTTAGAATCAATATTGTGTATTGGTTCCAAAGCAGAAGAGTGGCAAGGGCTAGGCAATGGGAGTTAAGTGACTTGCCCATGGTTACCCAGCTAGGAAGTGTCTAAAGTCACATTCAAACCCAGAACCTCCCATTTCCAGACTTGGCTCTCAATTCACTGAGCTACCCAAATACTTTGGTGCTGATATTTTCTTAATCATCTTCTTGGAAAACTAATATATGTGATATTTTCCCTTCTTTTGGAAACTTCCCCCCTTTGGTATGCATATTGTTGCTATTACTCAGGCACTTCAGTCTTCTCTGATTCTTCATGTCCCCATTTGGAATTTTCTTGACAGAGATACTTGCGTGGTTTGCCATTTCCTTCTCCAGCTCTTTTTCAGATGAAGAAACTGGGGCAATCAGGGTTAAGTGACTTGCCCAGGGTCACATAGCCAGTAAGTGTCTGAGGCTGTTTTTGAATCAAGATCTTTCTGACTCCAGGCCCAGTGCTCTATTATAAAGATTAAAAATAATAAAGGCTGCTATAATACTATAAATTAGTATTTTAATTAAAGCCATGCTGATATATAAAGTCATTAGACCACAAGCTTGTAAGAATTCAAAATCGCCGCCCTCTCCATTATTGTCTCCTGTCTCCTCACGCGTCTGCTAGCCAAGAAGGGCACTCCCCCCTAACCCAGGAGATTATAAACTCTTCTCTGCATGGAGACGTAGGTGTCCCCACGCCCAAAGAACCGGAACCGGAAACCCGTTGGACCACGGGAAATGTAGTTTGATAATTTCCATAGAAAATACATATATATACTTAAAGATGACATCTCCCAAATTTCACTTTTACACTATCCCCTGGATCACCCATTTGTCCTAGTATTTATAAATTGAAAATAAATTCTGAGTTGCCTTTAGGATATCAAGAACTGACTTACTGTTTTGTTGATTTAGATTTAATAAAGTTATGGGGAAAATAATTAATCAGATTAAACTTAAAAGTGTGTTGAGGGGACAGCTGGGTGATTCAGTGAATTGAGAGTTATGCTTAGACATGGGAAGTCTGGAGTTCAAAACTGGCCCCAGAAATTTCCTAGCTGTGTGACCCTTGGTAAATCACTTAACCCCTATTGCCTAGTCCTTACTGCTCTTCTGCCTTACAACTAATACATAGTACTGATCCTAAGACTTCAGAAGATAAGGGTTAAAAAAGAGTGCGCTGAGGGTACTTATTTCCTTCTTGGAGATTTGATTGTTAAATATTTACCGGTATACCCTAAAACCTTAAAGATCATTTCATCCAATTGCCTTATTTTACAAGTGAAGAAACTAAGGCTGAGAGGAGAAAGCCAGTATGTTAGAGTAACAGGCTATATCAAGGTTGTTTTCTGAAGGAATTTGTTAAGCTCGAACAATCCTCCCCAGCTTCACCTCCTTAAATGCGATGATCATTTCTCTTTCCATTTTGCAACCACTTCCTGACATACGATCCCCTGAGAAGAGATCACTACTGCCATACCTACAGATCTCTTTCATTTTGGATCTGCTTGTTGTCCTTCCAGCTTCATTAAAGTAGCCTGATGATATAGTGGAAAGAGCATTGGCTTTGGAGACAGAAGCCTGGTTCAAATTGTGGCTCTGCTGTTTAATAGCTATGTGACCTTGAGTAGGTCATCTAACCTCTACGGGCCTTGGTTTCATCATCTGTAAAAAAGAGGTGGCGGATTTGGTTGTTTTTGAAGTGTATTCCAGTTCTAAAACTATGATCCTATGATCTATGACTTAGTTGGATGTCATGCCAAGCTCTTTGTTGGATCATTTTCTATTAAATTTTGTTTTGTTCTTTTTTTGTGAGCCAATACAACAGTATGATTTTCAGATGCCATTAAAATTTATGTGTTTTCAGAGTTGAATTGGATTTTCCTTTTAAGGTGATGGGCTAACAACTAACTTCATAGAATATTGCAAAATAGTATTAGTAACAAGAGAGAAGTAGAACAGAGGAACTATGGGCGAAATTAGTTAACCACCTGTCATATAGTGTTTATTGACTAGCTCATTTCGAAAGGCTGACTATACCCTTTCGAAAGGCATCAAGAAAAAACTTTTAGGGGCAGATAGGTGGCTCAGTGGATTGAGAGCCAGGTTTGGAGATGGGAAGTTCTGGGTTTGAATGTGACTTTAGACACTTCCTAGCTGTGTGACCCTGGGCAAGTCACTTAACTGCCATTGCCTAGCCCTTACCATTCTTCTTCCTTGGAACCAATACATAATATCTATTCTAAGATGGAATGTAAAGGCTTTAAGAAAAGTTAGATGTTTAAAAAAAAGGATGCAAGGGAAAGGTTTATAAATATCCTTTCTGTCAAAACTTTTTTCCTTATATCTAATAAGTATTTCTTGCTTCCTTTTAAGCCCATTATCTTTGGCCACCTGTGAACATAGAGAAATTTTCATAACAACCATTGACTAGCACCTGCATAATTATTGCCTCCCTTGTGTATTTAGAATCAAGAAACTGGAAGGAAGCTTAAGCTGACTAGCTCCAATTGTTCAATTTTCATTGTGAGCATTTATACCTTAGAAATCAGCAAATACTACAAATCAAGGCTTGACTTATTGTTGTGTTGATTGTGATAGATTTAGAAAAGTGGTGGAAAAATATTAATTAATCAGATGAAAATTAAAAGTGTGTTGGATTACTTTTTTCCCCCTTGGAGATTTGGTTGTTAAATATTTGCCAGAATATCCTTAAATCTTAAAGACCATTTTGTCCAACTGTCCCATTTTACAAGTGAAGAACCTGAGGCTGAGAGAGGAAAGCCAATATGTGAGAATAACAGGCTCTTGGATTCCAGAGACATGGATTCAAATCCTATCTACTTATGTGACCTTGAGCAAGTCACAACTCCCTTGGGTCTCAGTTTCCTCAGAAGTAGAATGAGGGAGTTGAACTCAGCTTCTGAAGTCTCTTCCAGGTACAATCTATGATCTTGTGCAGGAAGTCCCATGGCCACTTAGTGCTAAGGCTGAGGCCAGAAGCTGGGTTCCTAGTCTCCCAGTATGGAGTTCCTTCACCTCACCCATCAGAACTCTCTTTGTGATAGGTCAGTGTGCTGTAGTCCTGGCCTTGGAGTCAAATGACCTGGATCTGCTGCTTACTTCTTATGATTTTAGACAGATCACTTTGCTTCTCTGGGCCCTAGTCTTCTGTAAAATGACAGAGTTGAACTGGAGCAGCGGGTCTTAACCTTTTTTAATGTCATGGATCCCTTGGACATTTTGGTAAATCCTATAGATTCCTGCTCAGAATAGTGTTTTTAAATGTATAAAATGCATAGGATCACAAAAGACCTCAAAAGCTAATTAAAAAAACAAAAAACAAAGATGAAATCTCTCTGTGGTAAGGGGTCCATGGTTCCCAGATTACGACTCCTGGACTAGAAGCTCTTGAAAATCCATTCTCACTTTAATTAAGTCCATAATATGTCAGATCACTCTTAGCTTTCTTTCTTCAGACTGAACAATCCCATCAGTTACAAGGCTCCTTCCCCAAATTCAGTAAAGCAACAATTTCACTTAGGCTGCAGGATAACCAATTCGACTGAATTATTGTTCTCCTTTTCATTGCTTCTTTTGGCAAGAGCCATTGGGGATCAATGAGGAGGGGAAAAACCTTTGATGTCTGATCGCTGTTGAAATCTCTCTTTTCTTGGTCATAGGGATGGACTGACATGGCTTTGGCCCAACAGAAAATTGGGAGATACAGCATAATGAATATTGGAAGAGAAAACATCAAAGCTACCGCTTCGAGCACAAGGAAGGCATATGCACAAAGGAGCCAAAATCAGTTGGAGGCTACTCTGCTGTTCCTTGGCTTAAGGAACACTTGGAATCAATTCTGTCTCCCTGTTAAGATGACTCTAGGAAACTGAGGATCTAATTTGTTTCATCTGGAGCTGTCCACCCCACCCACCTATATCCCTCTCTACTTCGTTTCCAATATCCAAGGACTTCTCAGAAGCCCCATTTCTCTGGTTGCCCTGCTACACCAGACACTAATGATGGTTCACTTCTGGAGGATTAAGGGAATGGGTTTAAATATAGACTCCGCCACCAAAACCCATAAAAAAGTTTTATTGGTGGTAATCATTCTTCACTCCAGATTCCTTACTCCAGGTTTCCTTTAAGGGGTTGTGATACTCCACAATGTGAAAATACCACTGGATTTGCCCAGAGCTGTGCCTCTGCGGTTTGTTGCTGTCATGTAATTACTATAAAGTTAACACCTTTCATTGGGGAAAAAGGATAAGATTCCCAAGATTCATGATTTGAAATTGGGACCTCTGAAATAACTCAAGGACTCAAGACTGAGAGGCAAATATTTATTGGCCAATCAAATGCCATGGCAGGTCAGTTCATAAGAAATAGAATTCATTTCATTAGATTTTTTTTTTCCATTTCTAGTGTAATGCCTTTGTCAAAACCTTACCACATAATGCCGAGAGATGAGTGGTTACTTTCTCTGATTCTGCTTACTTCATTCTTGTTCTTGTTCAGTTATTTCAGTTGTCTCTGACTTTTTGAGACCCCATTTGGGGTTTTCTTGGCAAAGATACTAGAATGGTTTGCCATTTCCTTTTCCAGCTTATTTGACAGATGAAGAAACTGAGACAATCAAGGTTAAAGGTGACTTACTTAGGTACACACAGCTAAGTGTCTGAGCCCAGATTTGAACTCAAGAAGATGAGTCTTCCTGACTCTAGGTCTATTATTCTTTCTATTGTGCCACTTGGCTCTTCCATTAACTAACTTACTGCCCCTAACTGCTTACTTCACTTTGCACCAATTCATATGACTCTTCTTATGCTTATTTGCATCATTCATACTCATTATATCTTATGATCCAGTAATATTAAATTATATTCATATTTGAAAATTTATGGGGCCATTCCCTGATTGATGGGCATCTACTTGGTTTCTAGTTCCTTACAACTACAAAAGGATCACTATGAACATTTTTGCATCCATGAAGCACTTCTTTTTATCTTGAACCTTGTTTGGACATATGCTGAGCAATGAGATATCTGGGTCTGAGAGGATGATCATTTGTCACTCTAGAAAATTGCTTTACAGAATGGTAAGACCAATCCACAGTTTTGGAAAACCATTCTTATACCTAATAATTGAGAGTCTGTTGAGTTTAAAAGGAAATAATGGTGGTGGGAGGGATTATAGGATTTAGGGGTGGAATCTTAGGGATCTTAGAGACTTAGGGATCTTAGAGATCATCTGGGATGGAAATTTCTATGGGATCCATGAATAGATTTCAGAAACTTCAACAGTATGGATGAGGGAAAAATTACATCTTTATTTTCACTGACTTTTGGCTTCCTTCATAATTCTATGTATTTTACTTTGTGCATTTAAAAACAGTCTTCTGAGAAGGAATCCTCAACTTCTACCAGACTGCCCAAGGGATCTGTGATATATCCAGAAAAGTTAAGAAGCTCTGATCTAGGCACCCTAATGTTTCAGAGCTGTGTCAGTAGCAGAGAATGTAAGCCAGAATTAATTTGTAAGTGTGATGATACTAAAATCAGATCATTACTCATTCAATTTGGGATAGAATCAAAATGAAAGGGGTAGCTAGGTGGCTCAGTGGATTGAGAGTCAAATCTGGAGTTGGGAGGGTCCTGGTTTAAATCTGACCTCAGGTCAGACACTTCCTAGCTGTGTGACCCTGGGCAACTAGCTCACTTAATCCCAATTGCCTAGTCCTTATCATGTCTGCCTTGGAACCAATACCAAGTATTAATTCCAAGATTGAGGGTAAGGGTTTATTTAAAAAAAAAAAAAAGAATCAGGGTGAAGCTAGATGGGAAATGAGAGAGTAGGTCATGGAGGAGACAATGCCTTAAAAGATGAAATGAGGTGAATCATGCACTCCTTTTGACCAGCGGGGCCAGTACAGTGGCTCAACTCTTTGTACCTCAAATGACTTAAGTGTTAGGAGTGGGTCTGATGTAATGATGCTCTTTGACCAAGTTCAGTGTTGGTTCAAAATGGGACCTATGTAGGTACTACTAACAAAAAGGGGGTTAACCAGTGGAATTGCATGCTGGCTACAGGGAGAGGGGTGACTTGAGGGGGGAGGGAAAGAACACGAATCATGTAACCATGGAAAACTATTCTTAAAAAAAAACAACAAAAAAGGGGTTACTTTGCCCTAGCATAGGAAAGATATCAGCAAGGATCCAGTAGCATTTGGTAGATGTAGCCTCCTTCGTTGCCCTATTGAAATACATCTGGTCATCAGGGCAAGTTGTGGTGACTCAGGTGATCTTGGGCACTCACTAAGTCTAAGAGGTCTGGATTCCTCATAGGTGGGACTTTTTATGCCTTTAGATATCTAGGAACATTCTTCAAAGGAGCCAGACTCCAATCAGGTTCCAAGGATAATTTTGTTGCCTTTTATGGGAAAACTAGTCCCTTTTGGGGTAGGGCAGCAAAATGAAAAATGGGTCTTACCTATGTTGTGGGGAAATGGTTGTAGATATTAGTCCTGTCACATCATGGCTTTATAAGTCTGAGTCCTGGCAGAATTGTACATAGTATGTGCTCATTTGAGATCATCTTTAATTTTTTTTAAACCCTTACTTCTGTCTTATAATCAATTCTAAGACAGAAGATCAGCAAGGGTGAGGCAATTTGGATTAAGTGTCACAGAGTCACAGACTAGGTCCTCCCACCTCCAGGTCCGGTGCTTTATCTACTGTGGTCCCTAAGCTGTACCTATTCACAGGTTTTTGCACAGTTAATTCTGATCAATGAATCAATGACCTGCTCACCATTGTCTTTGCTCAACATTCCATTTTAAAATTATGATTTAAATCTGGACTTCGGGGAAATCCCATCATTTTAAAAGCATTCACACTGGATCCTCTCCCTGTCTCTGCTTCTGTCTGTCTGTGTCTTTCAGAGAGAGCCCCATTGTGCTTTCCTTCTTAAGTATTGCTTCAATGATAGTGGTTGTTCAAACAGAGTCTACATAATATGAGCATCTTGCCATCTTGCTCCTTTTTACCAGCAATGGTAACTCTTCCCTGATAGAACTTCCAAAAGTTTTGCCTACATCCTTCCTATGTAGCACTGGGCTTAGAGTTAGAAAGAACTGAGTTCAAATTTGATTTCAGACACTTACTAGCTGTGTGCCTCTGGGAAAGTTACTTTAGCCCTGTTTGCCTCAGTTTCTTCACCTTTAAATGAGCTGGAGGAGGAAATGGCAAATCACTCCAGTATCTTTGCCAAGAAAACCCAGAATGGGATTACAAAGAGTCAGATTGCTGAACAACACCTGTCTCCCTTTCACACATGAAGGTGCTGATTTGTTAAACTGGCAAGGTCCTGGGGCTGAGTTGTCCTGATTGGTCAATAAGTGAGTGAAAACTGCATCCAGTTGGCTTCATATTCCATCCAGTCATCTATCAGCATGCCAAGTCCTATCCAATGTATTTGCCCTTCTCTTACCTCATGTTTATTCCTCCTCCCTCCTTTCTTTTTTCCTCTTTCTATTGGAGCAATAATTAAATCAATAATAACATTGCTGTGATACCTACTGCCCAATGGCCCCATGCACAATCCTTTTGACTAGGCTGTAGTTTGGACTGCCTAGACCAAACCTCCTTTATATATGGCAACCATTGCTCTAAAGCTGCTACATTATCCTTTCATCGTTCAGTCATTTCAGCCCTGTTGGATCCTTTGGGACCCCATTTGGGGTTTTCTCAGCAGAGATGCTGGAGAGGTTTGCCATTTCCATCTCTAATTCATTTTACATATGAGGAACCTGAGGAAAACAGAGTGAAATGACTTGCTCAAGGTCATACAACTAGAAAGTGTTTGAGATTGGATTTGACTCCAGGTCTGGCATTCTATCCACTGCTCCATTTAGCTGTCCTATTAGACACCCATTAGAATATAAGTTCCTTGAGGGCAAGGACAGTCTCTTTTTTGTATTTGTATCTCTAGTGCCCAGCACACTGTGGATGTTTGATAAATTCTTATTGGTTGACTGATTGATGAAGTGCTGAACTGAATAGCAAGAATCATAAGGGAGAACTTGGAGAGGGCCTTGAAAACACATGTTCACAGTAAGCAAAATACAGCTGTTTCCTCTTGTGGCTGCTGTGGCCTGGGATGTTTTGCTTTTATTAGAGATGAGCAGTACTTGCTACTAAAAGATGGAATCTTCCAACTTTGGGGAAACAGGTAATAGTACTGGGTAACACCAGATTGAGGGCATGGTGCTTCAACCAGCTGGATGAGATGGGGCAGAGATGAAGACGAATGGCATAACTCTGGGGTAGACGGATGAGTCATTCCCTGCATTTCAGCTGAAACAAATGAAGAGCTCACCCTGTGAGGTCTTGAAGAGCTGAGGGAGTGTGGATGTGTTTGGATGTAAGGGAAGGGAGGTGGGCGGAATAAATGCTGGCGTCTGCTGAGCCTGGTGTTTGGAGGAGCAACTTGGGAGGGCCAGACAGGAAGATATATGGCAACCAAGGGCAGGTGACCCACTCCAGGGTAATATTCTTCTAGAATATGACATAGTGGACATAATAGTTCACTTTTATATTACTTTATGGTTTACACTGTCCTTTTCTCAACACCCTATGAGATTGGTAATATTAGTATTATTATCCCAATTTTTATCATTGAGGAAATGGAGTCAGAAGATCTGGGATTTTAGTTTTTCTCTATCATGTGACTTAGGGGAAATCACAACACTTCTCTGGGTCTCAATTTTCTCATTTATAAAACAAAGAGAATAATACCTTCCTTACCCTACTTCATAGCTGTGAAAGGAAATTCTTGGTTCTCTTTATCTATTCTGAGTTTATACTTGTGAAAAGGGACTCCTTTGTTTTCTTTGCCTAGTGGGAATTAAAGCTTTGGTTAACAATAACTTAAGTACCCCTACTTAGTACCTCAAGAACCAAGAATTTCCTTTCACATAGGGTGACAGTGAGAACTAAATTAGATAATGAACAAGAATGTTACCAAGTGACAGTTATTAATTTAATATAAAAAGAAACTTTCTTTTTTTTTTTTTTAAAGCCCTTACATTTTGTCTTAGTATCAGTTCTAAGACAGAAGAGCAGCAAGGGCAAGGGGATTAGGGTTAAATGACTTGTCCATGGTCACACAGCTGGAAAGTGTCTGAGGTCAGATTTGAAGCTAGTTCCTCTTGACTCTAGGACTGGTGCTCTATCCACTGTGCTACCTACTTAATCTTAAAGAGAAACTTTCTAAAAATTAGAGTTGCCCAATAGCAGAATGGAACATCTTATGAGGTAGGAAAATATTTTTCTTGGACATTTTCAAGCAGAAACTAGATGGCCATGGATGGCATAGGGGTAATGGGAGTTTGACTTGGATAATCTATATCATTCCTTCCATCTTTAAGACTGTAGGCAAGATTGGGGTCTGGAGATCATATATTGTTCAGTTGTTTTTCAGCCATGTCTGACTTTTTGTGACACCATGTCTGACTTTTTGTGACACCATTTGGGGTTTTCTTAGTAGAGATACTGAAGTGGTTTGCCATTTCTTTCTCCCTTTTGTTTTACAGATGAGGAAACTGAGACTGATAGGCTTAAGAGACACATGTATTAAAAAAAAGTCTAAGACTTGTTCTCATGTCTTTCTCCATAGTCCCATCCACAATCTTAAGTCTAGAAAATGGTGTGGCAGACTGGATAGAACATTGGCCTCGGAGCCAGGAAGACTTGGATTCAAGTTTCATCTCTGACAACTATAGGCTATGTGATGAATCACTTAACTTTTCAGTGCTTCTGATCAATGCCAGAAGAATATGTTTTAGAGCAGGTGCTGTAGACATTGGTAGAGGAAATTTCCTCACTAAGAATTCCCCACACCATTGAAATTATTGGTCCAGTCCCACCACCAAAATAATCTTAGTTCTACCCTAGTTCCAGGAACCAGTATGGGCTGTACCAGGCAGAGAAGACTGGCATCTAAACTACAGATGGTTGAGGCTCAAATAAGTCTTGCTTTTCGTTATGCTTTGACTAGTTCTAGTAAAGGAGCCCTTATCTAACTCACTGAGACTAAGCTTCTGCTCACACTTTACTTTTTTCTTCCACTTCGTATTCCTTTAATTTTTTCAATTATAAGTAGAAACACTTTTTTAATAATTGCCTTCTCACCTTTTGCAATTCAAATTCTCTTTTTTTCTTCCTTCCCTTCTTCCTTCCCAGATGGTAAATAATCTGATATAGGCTATTCTAGTGTTGTCATGCAATGCAAATTTCCATATTCCTCATGTCGTGAAAGACATATCACATATGTAAGAAAACTCATGAAGGAAATAAGGCAAGAAATGATATAGTTACATTTGCCTTCATACTCTGAAAGTTTCTCCTGTGTAGATAGCATTTCTTCATTAATGAATCTCTTGGGGTTGTCTTGGATCTTTGTATTGCTGATAATAGTTTAGTTCTTCACAGTTTATCATCATAAATATTTCTGTTACTGCATATGTTGTTCTGGTTCTGTTCACTTCACTTTGCATCACTTCATGCAAGTCTTTCCAAGTTTTTCTGAAATCATCCTGTTTGTTGTTTCTTATAGCACAATAGTATTCCATTACACTCATATATCACAATTTGTTGAGCCATTCTTCACACGCACTTAACTTTTTTTTTAAAATCCTTAACTTCTGTGTATTGGCTCATAGGTGGAAGAGTGGTAAGGGTGGGCAATGGGGGTCAAGTGACTTGCCCAGGGTCACACAGTTAGGAAGTGTCAGAGGCTGGATTTGAACCTAGGACCTCCCATCTCTAGGCCTGGCTCTCAATCCACTGAGCTACCCAGCTGCCCCTGCACTTAACTTTTAATAGCTGTTTCCTTCTTGTTTCCAAATCTGGACTTGGGTCCTGTCTCATTTTCTCATCAGGCCTCTCAGGAACTGGAGCCCTGGCCTCAAACCACAGCCCTGCTCACCTGCTGCTAACTCCCCTTGATGCTACATGTTTACCCAAACCTCTCCCAGGTATGCTTCATTCTGGGCTTCTGCCTGCCTCCTGGGATCTTTAATTTTTTGCCCACCTTTGGACCTCCCTGATAGACATTACCTGTTTGATTCTTGGATGAGTACAATCTGTTTCAATGGCAATGAAGGCATCTGAAGCAGGCTCTGTGGAGTGTTTAGAGCTTGTTCAGTCATCAAAAATGCCAAGGTTATCCACTGCATACCAAAGCCATCACCATTCGCCCTGACTTTTATCTTGCCATGGACTTGGATGACTCTGGAAGAGAATGTGAGATTGATTACTCTGTGTAACGCTGTCTTATTTATATCCAATTTATTTACAAGACAAGATATCAATCACCCCATGATATCACTGATCCTCTTCAAAATGAAGGACAAACAACTTGATTCTTCAAATAATTGCTGCTACCTGCTTAGACTTTCTTCTGCTTTTGGCCATTGCTAAAAACTCCCCAGATGGTCAATCTGACTTTGTGGGTCTAGGCTATGAGGGTTAAGTGACTTGCCCAGGGTCACAGAATTAGGAAGTGTCTGAAGCCAGATTTAATTTATATTAATTAGAAATTGGTTTGCTAGGTGCTCCTGTAAAAAGGTTAAAAAAAAACTGTCCCCAAAATGTGATAATCCCAAATCTTTTTTCCTCTCTCTAGGGCTAGGCTTTCCTGTGGGGAGCAATTTGTGTAAAACTCCCTTCACTAATGTAGATCAGTGACTCATCTATAACTTATGAGAATTACCCAGAGTATTGAGAGGTAAAGTAATTTATCTCTCTGTGGTTACAAAGCTAGACTGTCAGAAGCAGGATTTGAACCATGTCTTCTTGATTCATGCCTGGATGTCTATATGTACCACCTTTCCATCAAAAAAGTGCTTTAAAACCACCCACAATATTGCCACTCTACTACCTTCACCAATAAAACCCTCCCCAATCCCATCCTTTATCACTAGCATCAGCACCCCCACCATCTCCACTCCCATTACTAGTATGAATATTCCCCCCATTCCTGCCACCATTAGCAAGAACCACTATAACTACCATCAGTCCCACCAGCGTTACTACAACCACTACTAACAACAACTGAAATATATAATTAATCAAAAGAATATTTGGGACCATTCTGGGTTTTAACAAACCACTTTGAACTGAGGATCAAAAAACAGACTGAACCACTTTGGTTCAAGCATCCAATATGGATGTTTCTGCTAAACAAATTTGGCCTGAATTATCTGAATAATTGCTTCTGTCTACACAGGCATGGGGAAACAGAAAATTCAGGCCGTATGGAGTCTGATTCTGGATTTTGGGTTAGTATTCCAAATTCCCATAATCCCATTGAGAATTCTGCTGGGGTGAGCTGCAGAATTTGTTTGAGAATGCCTGCATTACAAAATTATGTTTTTCTTTTCCAGTCTACATGTAGATACCATTTTAAATAATTATTTTGTGATATTTTGGAATCAATGTTCTCTTCCTTTTTCCCTCTCCTCCCCCTTCCCCAAGATGGCAGGTAATATGATATAGGTTATACATATGCTATCATGCAATACATATTTCCATGTTCTCATTGTTGTGAAAGACATATGTTGCTTATAGAAGAAAAAAACTCATGAAGGAAATAAAGTGAAAAATTGTGTGCATCCATCTGCGTTCAGACTCCATCAGTTCCTTCTATGGTTGTGGACATCTTTTTTCACCATGAGTCCTTTGGTGTCATCTTGGATCCTTGCATTGCTGATAATAGTCAAGTCCTTCACAGTTGGTCATCATACAACATTTCTATCGTCGATTGCATTATTCTCCTGGTTCTGCTCACTTGACTTTGCATTGCTTCATATAAGACTTTCCAAGGAGAATGTCTGCCTTTTGATGCGATGGAGAGTGGAAGAGAAAGGAGAGATGGACAGGAGAAGGTGGAATGAGAAGAAAGGAAGATGGGGAGGAGAGAACACTCTTTATTTAAAGCCTGGTACACTGGAAAGGGTTGTGAATTTGGAACGAGAGGACTTGGCTTCAAATCTTGACCGTTATTTGCTAGCAGGCCTTTATGTTTATCACCTCACTTTTCTGGGATTCAATTTCCTTCTTTGTAAAATGAGAGAATCTCAATTTAATGGCCTCTAAGCTCCTTTCCAGCCCTAAATCTAGGATCTTATGAACAGTTCCATTTTTGCTTTAGCTGAAAACTGTTGGCAAGAGAGTTTAACTTCTCAACCATAACATCAAGTTGGTGGGAATCTTTCCTTTCCAGAAGCCTGGAGGGTTTATGCAAATATTAGAATTTCCTGCCCTCCTTCGAAGTTCTTCCTCTTCTAATGGGAGAACCACAAACTTAGTCCAACTGCATTGTACCTTCTGGAAGGATCATGTCTGTACCTATAGAAATCTCCCCAATTTCATGCTCTCTTACTGGCTACTGATACCAACCAACAACATGCTTTAGGAATCACTCTGTGTACGGTTGCAGCTGTTCTGCACCTGGTTTTATGGGAAACTGTGAAATGAGATTTTCTCAAGATTTTTTTGGGGGGGTGTGTGTGTAGGGGTGGGGAGAATATCTCTGACATATTTAAAATCCAAAACAGGAAGATTTATTACATAAATTATGCAAAAATGCTCACTCAGTTAAATAATTAAAATCGAATGTGAGCCGAGGAGCTCCCTTTCACTGTAGTTTGGCTTTTAGCAGAGTTATGCTGACTAATTTTTTTTTCTTTATTAACAAGTTGGCAGGTTGAAACATAAGGCCACCAGTACGGAAAAGTTTCTTGTCCTAAGTTCAGAGTTTCTCCTGGAGCCAAGCACTGCTTCGAAATGCTGCTATGTTAGAGACATCTTTTATTCATTGTGCTTTTTAGACTTCTGCAAAAAGTTAGATCTGGTAGTACAAATCTTTAGCTCAGAGGGTGGAGTTAGAACACAGAAACTAAGTCTGGGTTTAACTGGGGAAGAAGCAAATTTAGTGTGCAAATTCTTTGTCTGAGAGACTTTCCCCCACTCCATTAATAGGGAAAGTGAAGATCCAAAGCCAAGGGAGATAGTGTGGAATAAAGAAAAGAACATTAGAACAGGAATGAGGATACCTAAGTTCTGGTTTTTGGTTCTACCACTAGACTTAGAGATCTAACACTAGAAAGGACCTAAAAGATCTTCTAATCTAACCTCCTTATTTTACAAATAAAAGAAACTGAGGCCCCAGGAGGTTAAGTGATTTGCAGCAATCTTAAGAGGTAGATGCTAGCATTTCCCCTATTTTATAGATGAGGAAACTGAGGCTAAGAGAAAGGTCAAGAAGTTTATCCAGCCTCACACAGTAGGGCAAAGTTTTCTTGGCAAAGATACTAGGATGTTTTGCCAATTTCCTTCTCTAGATCATTTTACAGGTAAGGAAACTGAGGCAAACAGAGTGAAGTGACTTGCTGAGGGTCACATATCTAGTAAATGTCTGAAGCCAGATTTGAACTTAGGTCTTCTTAACTCCAAACCCAGATCTTAGACAAATCAGGGCTTGGAAACAGATCAGATATGGGGATGGTATTTGAGAAAGAAGAGGTGAGATTTCACCTAAACTGCAAACCTAGGTGATTTGAAGGATAGTGATACCATCAATAGCTATAGAGGAGTTCAGAAGAGGGAGAGTATTGGAGGCCAAAGATAATGAGTTTAGTTTTGGACATGTTGAATTTATGAGATATTCCATTTGAGATATCCAAAAAGGCAACTGAATATGGAAGTTAGGGCTAGATAAGTAGATCCGAGAATCATCATAATAGAGATGATAATTAAGTCCATGGTTGCTGATGAGATAATGAAATAGTGTAGAGGGAGAAGAGAAGAGGACCCAGGGCAGAGCTCTGGGTGCACCTGTTAGTATGTATGACCTGGACAAAGCTTCAGCAAAGGAAACTGAGGATTGGTTAGATAGATAGGAGGAGAACTAGGAGTTAGCAGTGTCATGAAAACCTACAGAGAAGAGAGTATACTAAAGAAAAAAGGGTGATCAACAGTGTCTGAGTGCAGAGAAATCAAGAAAGATGAGAACTGAAAAAAGAACAATTAGAATTGGCAATTAAGAGATCATTGGTAACTTTGGAGAGAGTGGCTTCTTCAGAATGGTGAAGAAACCAAACTTCAGACAGAGAAGAAGAGAGTAAGAGCAAAGTAAGTAAAGAAACTTATTGTAGATGTCCTTCTCAAGAAGGTTAGCCAAAAAAAGGAGAAGAGACATGGAGTAGTAACTAGTGATGAATGGACCAGGTGAGGGTTTTTGAAGATGGGGGAGACATGAGTATATTTGCAGATCATGGAGAGGCATTCATTAGATAGGGAAGGACTGAAGATAGAATGAAGATTGCGAAGAAAGTAATCTGTTGGAGAAGACAGGAATAAATGGGATCACCTATGCATGGAGAGGAGTTCATTTTGGCAGGGAGAGAGCCCACATTTTCAGGTGAGATTGGAGTTGGATATAGTGGAGGAAGTCATGGGAGAAAAGGAAGAGGAGAGAAGGAGCTTCTCAGACAATGGCACTGATTTTTTCCTCTCTATGAAATATGAGTAAGGTTCTCAGCTGAAAGAGTTGGGTGAGAAAGAGCCACGGTTGTCTAAAGGAGGGATGAAAAGATTTAGAAAAACAGCTGAGGTGAATGGAACATTGAGTGAATTAGGGATGTACAAAAGGTTTGTCTTGCCACAGTGAGGACCTAGTTGGGATTATGTAAAATAAATTTGTAGTAAAACTGTCAGAAACGTGTAGGAGGGCTTCTTATCCATTTGCAGTCCATTCTCATGGTGCTGAGGGAAGACTCAAGCTGAGGGTGGCTTTTACACTTAGAAGGCTAGCCCCACAATTGGTCTCAGATTCTATGAAACTCACATTGATGCCCCAATCCTGATGTTTATAGGCAGAGGCCACCTCATAGAGGTGGGCTATTATCCATGAAATGGCTTGTTTCTCCAACCATGCTGAGTGGTTGGTTTGAGAAATCATTCATCATATCAAAACCAGTACCCTCTTCATTTGGACCCCTCTAGAGTCCCTGTTCAGAAGCTGTCCTTTAAGTAAACACTCCCTCTTGGCCAAGAAATGGGAGCCCACCCAAGTCTGCAGGAGGTGTGAAGATTGTGACTGAACTTGGCTGACTAGAGTCACTCAAAATAATAGTAATAATGCTGAGAGGATCACAGAGCTTGGGGAAGAATGGCTTTGTTTTTGGTGCTGTCATGTTTTGGCACTGCAGAAGCCTTTTCCATCCCGTTGGTTTCCTTCATGTTTGGGTGGGTGGGGGTTGTTTCTCAACAGTGCTAATACTTGTATATTCAAGTTATTTGGGTCAAGTCTCTATGGTAAGCAAACACTTTTCCAGTTTCTTCACAGTGGAGTTCCCACCAGATCTGACAAAGGCTGTGTTAGGGTTGCCACCCAGCAACAGAGATCTATCAAAGGGAACCCTGTGATTAAAAAAGGAACAGCTTTAGAGCTCTAGGAGGTCAGAGTTGGAAGAGGCCACAGGGATTTTCTAGGCTCAGTATCTTGTTTTACAGATGAGATCATTGAGGCCCAGAAAGGAGAAGGGACTTGACTAAGATCACACAGCCTGTTAGTGGCAGAGAAGGTATTGTGGGGGTGGGGGGATGGGGAGTATATACTAGTATTCAGGGCACCTAGGCAGGTGACAGTGGAAATAAAGTAGGCTTTAGAGTCATGAGATCATAGTTCCAAGCCCAGTTTTTCCACTTGCTAGCTATAAGACACTGAGGAAACCATTATGAGGGGTGTGTGAATTAGACCTAATATCAGACCTATTAGGTCTTGTTCTAAACTCATGATTCTAGGAATTTTGTCCCCTTTCTATCATTGGCTAATATAGCCAATAACTGCACCATATCCAATAGCATTTTTGTTTCTTTTTCAGGGAGAAAGCACTTTCCTTTTCTGAAGGGGAGTAGAAAGGAATCCTTCTCTCTCTCCTCTCTTTTCCTTCCCACCCATGAATATCAGAAGATATATCTATTTTATAATCTATAGAGCATTCTTCTGCAATTTTTGCTAGAAAATGTAAATAAGCCTTTGTGCACCAATGTGTAACTCCCCAAAGTAACAAACCATTGAACAGCTGTAACCCATTTAAAGTACTCTCACATCCATCACCATATCTGACCCCCACAAAACCCTATGAGGGAGGCAGGTAGAACTTTCTACCTTGTGGATGGATAGTGGGATACATCTAGTTCAATGGCAAGTGAATGATCTCCTCCTTTCTCCTGATGCATTGTCCTAGTCTCAGGCCCAGCCCTAGTTAAATTGGGAAGAAAGCAAAGAAAATAAGTAGAACTTTCTTCCCTAGTGCCCTACTGGAATTCTTCTATACCACAAGTAAGATGGTAAAAGATTCTCAGAAAAGATTAGTACCATCACAGATATTCCATTATAAACCATTCCATTTTACTCTGCTCCAATTCACTCCATTCTAATTTAATCAAACCCATCTTGAGTTAGAGGGATGTCTACCCCAGGCATGTGAAGGTTTTCCCCGGTGGAATGGGTGGATGAGAACAATTAGTTCTAATAGCCACGAAGTCGGTGGAAGCAGGCTCTGTGGATTGCTTAGGGTTTAGTTAGACAAGGAGGAAGCCAAGGCCATCCACTACATACCCAGCCATCACCAGTCCTGACTTTTGTCTTGCCACCAGATTTCAATGATTTTGGAAGAGTGAGGCTGACTTTCTCAGAGTGCAACTCCGCCTCACTAAAATCCAGTATATATGTGAGTCAAGAGACATCACCAGTCATTTTGGTCTCCTTCCCTGTGAAAGACAAAGCAACCAATCAACTAATCTAATCCAATCCAATCCAATTCATTCCAGTCAAACCAAACCAAATCCAATTCATTCATTCAATCCAATCCAATCCAATCCAATCCAGTTCATTTCAGTTGAAACCAATCCAAATCCAATTCATTCAATCTAACCTAATTGGATGCAGTCCAGCTAAGTTATGTCCAGTCCAAATCCAATCTGGTCTAAAGCAATAAACATTTATTAAACACCTCTTGTATACCAGACACTGAACTAGATGCTGGAGGTATAGAGATAAAATTAAGAAAATATTAGTAGTCCCATGTTCAGTGGAGAAAATTGAAATTGAGAGAAGTTGACCAAAGTTATCCAGGTAGTATTTGGCAGAGCTGGGGTTCAAATTCAGACTTCCTTACTCTAGATTTGGTGCTCTTTCTATTATATCACACTGCCTTTTTGGTGATAGTGTTATATCGCCGAGGTAAAATTCTTCTAGAAGTCTTCCAAAGCAGCAGTGCCAAACTTAGATGGGGTGGTGGTGATATACTAAATCTTACTGAAATACGGATCTCTGTGAGCCACATATTGAGTTACAACATCACACATTTTACGTTTCTTCTTAAAAATTAATTCAACATAGAAAATCAGATAGGAGCTGCATTTTAATCTGGCTCCAGAGGTACTTAGGAGTGTTGTATGCCATATGTGACCCTTTGGCCTAGAGTCTGAGATCTTTGTTCCAAAGCACCTTTCCCATATACCATATATATGAATGAAAGGAGAGCAAATCAATTGTTGGGCAATTTTGTGTTTAATGCTAAATTATAGGACCACTATTGCCCCTTAAGCAATGATGAGCTGGTTAATTTAGAAAAAAAAAACAAAACCATGGAAAGGGAGTAGGTATGTAGTTCTGTGTATTGAGAGTCAGGCCTAGAAAAGGGAGGTCCTGGGTTCAAATTAGGCCTCATACTTCTAATCATGTGACCTTGAGCAAGTCACTTAACTCCTATTGCCTAGCCTTTCCCATTCTTCTGCCTTGGAACCAATACACAACATTGACTCTAAGATAGAAGAGAAGGTTTTTTTTTTTTTTAAAACAAAAACATGAACAAAAAACAACATGTAGAAAAGGCCTACATGAAATTATGAAAAGTAAGATGAGTAGAACCAAGAGAATATTATATACAGCTTCAGAATTAATATTTGAAGAACAACTTGTAAATGTCCACTGCCAGAGAAAGAACTAATAACTAGAAGCATGGAAGATACAGTTTATATATACATTTTTTGGGGATCAAATAATACTTTCTCTGGGACAGGGAGGAGAGGAAGGGAGATAACGTGGAATTTTAATGTAACACAAGCAAATTAATAAATTTCTGGGAAAAAAAGGAGCTAAATGACAGCTTTAGGGTGAGAAGAATGTCATTATCACTCACATGACATTTAGCATGTATTACTGTGAACTGTTATGTTTCATTTTTTATGTGTGCACCTTGTCTCCAGCCCCTAGAAAAGCAGGGACCTTATTTTCCTTGATAATATCTAGTGAGGGACTTGCCCTGCACAAATTTTTGTTGCTTCAATTGGGTCCAACTCTTTGTGATCCCATTACTTCTTTGGCAAATATACAAATGAAGAAACTGAGGCAAACAAGATTAAGTGACTTGCCCAGGGTAAGTCACACAGCTAGTAAGTGTCCGGAGGCCAAATTTAAAGTCAAGAAGATGAGTTTTCCTGTCTCCAAATCCAGGCAGTCTATCCATTGTGCCAACCAGCTGCTCATGCCTTGCACATAATAGGTATTTAATCTTTGTTTGTGTGATGACAAAAGAAGAATATGTTGGGCACAGGCATTTGTTTTCCTTTGTAATCCCAGTGGAGAACTTCTGGGTCCAGTGTTGGGTTCCTGGAAACCCATCTCAATCACCTGGAAGAGCAGCTCAGACTTTCCTGGATAAACATGGCAGAAATGATGTTTGTTTAAAGGGAAGTCATAGATTTGGAGCTCTAAACCCTGGTAGGAGGAGAGACTTGCCCCAGGTCACACTGTAAGTCACTGGAATCCATCTGTATTGATAACATTAATAGGAATCCTTATTTCTAGTTGCTGTGTTAGGAAGCCACAGTAGGATTCAGGAAATATCACAGTGTAATTGAAATCCTAACCCCTGATGTTGGGTTCTTGCCATGTTCAGCAGACACCTCCTGCTTTGTTTGTGGTTTTTTCAGTGTTGATGTTTGGCAATAGGTCAAGATGAAGGGAGGCATGAGAGCCAAGCACTAGATGTCCAGATGCCCAGGCCATTGCTATGAGTCACCATCTTGCCTCTATCATTCTCTTGTTCAGATGTAGCAACTTAGCCTTTCTGAGCCTTAGACTTCATACTGTTAGCTTGGTGTAATGGGATTTTCCTTAAATTCCCAAATGCCATTACAAAGAATTCATCTTTATAACAGAGATATTTTTATGTCTCTATGGTTGTCCAACAGTAACTGTATTTTGTTGATTCAGAGTTCTGTTCTTTACGTGAGTTATCCAATGCATTATTTTCAAACCAACATTTATTAAGCAACTGCTCTGGGCGTAGAGTACTGTGTTAGGCACTGGGGGAGATATCAAGTTCAGATAAGACACATTCTTTGCTTTATGCATTTTCTACTCACTGGTAGTATGGTGGAGCCATATATGATATACATATGATTTGAAATCAAGTCTTTTGACTCCAAATCCAACTCACAAAATGGTTGAAATCTACATTTTCTCTATTTCCAACATGGAGGCAAAATAGGATTCATAGTATTATAGACAGAGCTTGAAGGGGAGAGAGAGGTCATCTAATCTAACGCCCTCGTTTCATCATTGAGGAAACTGAGACCTGAGGGCTGAAGTTATTTGCCTGAAGTCACACAATTTATAAATGGAATGCTTCTGTGTTGATGGTGCCAATAATAATGCTTACACCCGGTTCCTACCACCACCAAAGAGCACATCAGGAAGGCAGAGCAGGATTCAGGAAATATCATAGCATAATTGAGATCCTAACCCTTGCTATTGGGCTACTGCCATGTTCAGCAAACATCTCCTGCTTTGGGCTGTTGTTTTTTCAGGGTTGATGTTTGGCAATAGGTCAAAATGAAGTGAGGCATGAGAACCCAGCACTGGATGTCCAGATGCCCAGCCTGCTATGAGTCATAGTTTTACCTTTCTAATTCTCTTGCTCAGATACAGCAACTTAGTTGTTCTCAACCTCAGTCTTTATAAGGGTAATTTTCTGTGATGGGATTTATTCTGTATTCAAAAAAGATCAGTGTTTGTAACAAAGACATATTTTTAAACCCTTTCCTTCTACTAAGTATTGGTTTCAAGGCAGAACAGTGGTAAGGGCTAGGCAATTGGGGTTAAATGATTTGCCCAAGGTCACACAGTTAGAAAGTGTCAAAGGCCATATTTGAACCCAGGACCTGTTGTTTTTGGACCTCTCCAAACACTTTTCTCTATACACTGCCCCAACAAAGTTGATATTTTTTAACATCTCTGTGAATATACCATAGTAAACTGTGCTTTGTTGATTTAGGGCTATTGTCTTTATAACAAATTATCCAATGCAATGTTTTTGTTCTTTCATTCTTTTATCCATCCATTCATTTAACAGACAACTATATATGAGTAGATCATTGTGCTAGGCACAAAGTCTTAGATAAGATACATTTACTGTTGTGCATTTTCTGTTCTCTATATAATTGTAATTTTTTATGATCAATATGGGCTATTTTGATTGCGGCCAATATAAGTCAATACTGTTGATTCCCTTGTTGGAACAGCAGCTCCTTGAGGGTAGAGGAAACTTTGTTTGTATATCTCTAGTGCTTGGCATGTAATAGGTATTCAATAAAAGTTAGCTAAGCAGAAAGGATGGACAAAGAACTGAACTGAGTTGGACTGAACCTATCAGATTTTTCTTCTTTTGCTATCAGGTAGCAATTATCCATCAATTTCCCTCGCTCTTCTTTTCTTTCTTTCTTTCAGAAAATTTGTTTATGTGTTTGTGTGTTTGTTGTATTAAGATTCCCACGTAACTTCCTCCTTCTCTCCTTCCTTTCATAGCACTAGAGAAGGCCTTATTTGACAAAAAGATATATGTAGATAAAAAACTCTGTCTCGCTTGTTTCTATTTATTTCATTTCTGTCTCTGGAGGTAGACATACACAAGACATTCTTCACGCAATATTTCTGTTGCTGTATAGAATGTCCTCTTGGATCTTCTTGTTTCACTTTTCATAATTGCATGTAGGTCTTTCCATTAAAAAGATAATTAGTCCACTCATCATTTCTTACAGTGTCTTTCTCTGAAACTTCTCCACCAACCTTGACAGCAAAATCTACCTAAATATCTAAATCAAGCTTTTCAAGCTTTTCCGATGATGTATGAACATTGATAAACATTTTGGAACATACGTCTCTAATATATTTATATTTTCTTGTTTACAAAGTACATACTACGCAACTACTGTACTAATAACTTGATTTAGCATGAAACATACAAAAACAGAAACTAAAAAAGGTGAAAAAGATATGAAATAATATTTGATCTTAGGGTCAACAGGGAGCCATTGGAGTTTGTTGAGTAGAGGAGAGATATGATCTGAGCAATCATTTAAGAAAATCACGTTGGTTGTTGTGTGGAGGATGGATTGTTGAGGAGGGATTTTTAAGACATGGAATCCAATTAGAAGGCTATTATAGGGGGCAACTAGTGGCTCAGTGGATAAAGAGTCAGTGCTAGTGACAAGAAATCCTGGGTTCAAATGTGGCCTTAGTCACTTACTAGCTGTGTGACTCTGGGCCAGTCACTTAACCCCCCATTCTCTAATTCTTACTGTTTTTCTGCTTTGGAACCAATTGATTGCAAGATGGAAGATAAGGATTTTTAAAAAGGCTATTATAATATTCTAGGCAAGGGATGATGAACTAGGGTGGTGGTTGCAGGAACAGAGAGAAGAGAACAGATGTGAGAGATACTTCTGAGTAGAAATGATAATATTTAGCAAATGATTATGTCCAAAACTTAACACAGTACCTGGCACATAGTAGTTGCTTAATAAATGTTTTTTGCTTGATAGATAAGTGAGTGAGAGAAAGGGAGGAGTTGTGGTTACAAACCTAGGTGACTGGAAAGATGATGATGCCTTTAGCAAAAATAAGAATAATAAAATATATTTATTATTATTAATAGATAATAAAATAAAATAAAAATAGGAAGAGGGTGGACATAGGGAGAAAGGAAACGAATTCTGTTTTGGATGTGTTAAGTTTGAGATGCCCTTAGGACATTGTATACAATTTCAGATAGTTGGCTAGTGATGTGAGACTAGATAAGAGTTCAGGAGACAGATTTAGTGCTAGATATAGAGATCTGAGAGTCATGTGCAAAGGGATTTTATCAGGTTGCATGGGAGCTGATGAAGTCATCAAGTGAGAGAGTATATGGACAGAAGAGGGCCTTAATCAAATCTTGGACTAAAACCACAAATAAGGAATGTGAAACGAATGATAGTGCAATGAAGAAGATTGAGGAGGAAGTGGTTAGATAAACAGGAGGAGAACTAAGAAAGAAAACCCAGAAAAAAGAGAGTAAGTAGACAGGAAGAGAGGGTGGCCAACAGAACCAAATGATGTAGAGACGTTAAGAAGGATGAGATTTGAGAAGAGGTCATTTGATTTGGCACCTGTCATTGGTAATTTTATTTTTATTTTTTTGAAGTCCTCACCTACCATCTTTGAATTAATACCATGTATTGGTTCCAAGGAAAAGATTGGTAAGAACTAGACAACAGGGGTTAAGTGATTTTCCCAGGGTCTTTGTCCAAGGCCAGATTTGAATCTAGGGCCTCCTGTCTCTAGGCCTGGCTCTGAAGTCATTGAGCCACCTAGCTGCCCCCCACTAGTAACTTTATTTTTATTTATTTATTTTCCCCCTCTAAAACCCTAACCTTCCATCTTAGAATCAATACTGTGTATTGGTTTTAAGGCAGAAGAGCTGTAAGGGCTGGGCAGTGGGGATTAAGTGACTTGCCCAGGGTCACACAGCTAGGAAGTGTCTGAGGTCAGATTTGAACCCAGGACCTCTGGCTCTAGGCTTGGCTCTCCATCCACTTAACCACCCAGCTGCCCTTCGCCGGTAACTTTAGAGAGAGCAGTTTCCATTGACTGAGTAATCAAAGATAATTAGGAGAGAAACCTGGGGGACCAGAAGAATGGTGATGCCTTTGACAGAAACAGGTAAGTTTGGAGAAGAGTGGCTTTAGGAGAAAAAGGACTATAACCCTACCTCATCCATGCCTGCTCATCCTATGCTATTAGCACTGGAAAGACTGTAGTACATTGTGATCTTTCATGATATACGTGTTGGGAGTATTTGAATCTCAGGAAACACTTCAGAGGAGGCACTAAATTGGGAACAACTAATTCAAAGAAAAGGGTCCTAATCTATTTCCAGGTGTGGACAGAAAAAAAAAAAAACCTGGCAGGGATCAGAGTACTTCATGATGTTAGTCATCCTTGGCAAATGTGTTCCTAGATATCAGGAAAATCAAGCTTGTCATCCAAATTGGGCAAGTTAGTGCAGCAGATGGAGCCCTGCTGGGCCAGTTGCCCTCCCCAGGTAGGGATCTCAGGTGATTCACTGAACAATGGCCTTCATGTGGGTTTGACTGAGAGGAGAGCCATGGCCCCGTGATGTCACCAAGTGTGTGGCCCGACCTTCTCTCTGATCCAGGGCAAGTAGGAACTCTGTCACCCCTTTGCGGATTGCTGGATGCAGCCTGAGCCCCAACAGACAGAGGAGCCTCCTGGAGGACGATGGACCGTGGGCTGCGAGGGAACCCCAATCCCCAGCCTGAGGTCTGCCAGAACAAGGAAGTCTCCTAAGTCATCTTTGTCTTAAAAAGTTCCCTTTTTCCATGGACTAGTGACGGGGCCCCTGGTCATTTCTCAGCTGTCTACTTCCCACTTCAGCTGGATGACTGGCATTGGTGTCAGAAAGCCCAAGTTTGAGCCAGTTAAGGCTAACTTCATCATTTTATAGTAGTTTTAGTGTTTGAAACTTTACCTCAACTTCATATAATAATAGCTAGCATTCATATTTCATTCTTTAAAGTTTGTAAAGGGATTTACATAAATTGTCTTGTTTGATTCTCACAACAACCCTATAAAGTTGGTGCTATTATTATCCCCATTTTACAGATGAAGAAAACTGATAACTCTTTAGTGACTGGCCCAGGGTCATACAATTAAATAAGTGTGTGAGGTGGGATTTGAACTCAGATCTTCCTGACTCCAACAGTGTCTACTGGGCCACCTAGAAGACCAATGATACTTGTACTACATAGCTCTCAAGGAACTATGTTGTTATTTTTTTTTTAATTTGAAAACATTTATTTAATTAATTTAGAATATTTTTCCATGGCTACATGAATCTTGTTCTTTCCCTTTCTTCCCCGCATCCTCCTCCCATAGCCAACGAATAATTCCACTGGGTTTTACATGTGTCATTGATCAAGACCTATTTCCATATTATTGATATTTGCACTAGGGTGATGGCTTAGAGCAGTGATTCCCAAAGTGGGAACCCCTGCTCCCTGGTGGGTGCTACAGCGATCCAGGAGGAGCAGTGATGGCCACAGGTGCATTTATCTTTCCTATTAATTGCTATTAAAATCAAAACAATTAATTTCCAGGGGGCTAAGTAATATTTTTTTTTCTGGAAAGGGGACGGTTGGCCAAAAAAGTTTGGGAACCACTGGCTTAGAGTCTATATCCCCAGTCATATCTCCATTGACTGACCCACGTGATCAAACAGGAACTATGTTGTTATAAAGAAAACATTACACCACCTGAAGTTTTTCCTGTTCTATTCCTTTTCCCTGCCTCCCCACAGCTGCTAGTATCTTCCCACCTAATTATCTTTTATCTCTTTTGCATTATTTGTATACATTACTCTGGGCAAGTCACTTAAACTCTCAGTGGTCCAGACAATTGATTTTTTTTTTCCAGGTCTTAGGTCTTGGCTCATTTCTCGGCAGTTTTAGAAGAAATTGCCTAGATCTCACAACAAATGATTTTTGCTTTTCTTAGCTGAGTGGATGCCAAGACTTGGGCTAAAAGTGGATTATTTTAACATCCACCAGACATGAGGTTGAAAACTATGCAGACCCGTGTCTTCATTTAAGGAATCAACCCATTTTAACTCAGCTAGTTGTTTCATATATTTCAAAGGGTCATCTCTCTCTTCTCCCTCAGTCTCTTCCCTCTAGCTATGGATTTTCTTCTGGAAAGAGGACTAGTTATTTCTCTTTCCCAGATGACATACCTTATAAACTTGACAAGAAAACAATGATTACAGCGTTAAAGCACCATGTGCAACCCCTCTTAAGGATACAAAACATACCAACAGGGAGATAATTAATGTGCCAGCCATTATATGTGAGTTAATTATATTAATCAAATAAATCAAAAGCAACCTGGTGGCTTTATTTGGATAGAAGGCAAAAATCTCTTCCCTCTGAGCCAAATTTCTCTGCCTCCTTATCGCCCTCTCTTCTTCTCCTCCTCAGCAAAAAGACCCTACGCAATCATCTCCAGTATTTCTGACCATGTTCTGTGATTAGAAGTTTGAAGGAATATCTCCTAAGATGCATTTTCAGATGTCTTTCCTACATCAAGTGAGATCGCTACAGTGTGTTCTTTTCTATTTTAGCTAATGCATATCAGATCCAAAAGGAGCCTAATGTTGTAATTAGCTTGTCTCCTTTTTATAAACCCTGTGCGATTTGGGTGTCTAAACTCAGGAAGAATGGGATTGAGTTTCTCCACTCTGAGCTTGGCAGAAATTGCCACGGTCTGCATTGATTAATGAAATTGGTGATTATGGCCAAGGTCTGTATCTTCGTCAGGTTGGAAGAGGATGAGCATCAAAGGCTGAGATTTGAGGAGGTCTGCCAGACTCGGAAGCCACATGAAAGAAACTTGCTTTAGATTGGACTTAATGGGACAAATTTAATTTGGCTCCTGAGAATCATCCCTGAGTCATTTGCCAGCATGAATGTTAAATTTGTAGGTACAAGATGGGCATGTTTGTGGTGAATCTTCCCTTTGTCTTGATCACAGGTTCCATAAATCATTATAATAATACCTCGAATACATCAGGTACTTAAAAAAAATCTAAGGAGCATGAGGTGTTTCACAGGTAACATCTTTATGCTTCCAAGTTCCCGATGCAGTGATAATAAACACATATTGTGGGTCACTGAGGAACTAAATGATTTGCCTATGGTCACGTAGGCACTTCTAAAGGAATGAAGATGAAAACCTGGGTCTTTGGCTTTTCACTTGGGTCCTCTTCCTTCTATTTTGAGACATTCCAAAGGCTGTGATTTCAAATAACCAATCTTGGCTGTGATTATGGTCTCATAGATCTAGCACTAGAAGGAACCTTAGACTCTGTCTAGTCCGGCTATTCCATTTTTTCAGGTAAGGAAACCAAGGATCAGGAAGTTTAAGTGACCCATAGCCATGGGACGAATAAAATATCAGGGGTTGGATCTGAACCATGGACTTCCTGACTCTATACCTACCCTATCCATTCTGACATAGGGAGTAATGAAACATACCCTTCTTTTAACAGAGCAGGGAGAGATTATGGGCTCAGGATGACATGTATTCTGGCTGACATGGTGACCGTGTTAGCTGGTTTTGTTTATTTGTTTTTCTTTCTGACACGGTGACTGTGTTAACTGGTTTTGCTTATTTGTTTTTCTTTCTGACAAAGGAAAGTTGAGAGTATGTATAGAAATAACTGATATTAAAACAAAAAGTCAGCAATAAACTCCTTCCTCTTCCTTTTATTATTATTACACAGATAACACGTGTCTTCAAGGAACACTAAGCTCCCTAGGAGATTACAAATGGCTTTCAAAGTATGACCAGGCTGTGTTGTTAGAAAATTCTGCCAGACATTTTCAGTTTCTTGGAGTCACATAGATCCATGATGGTGAACCTATGGCATAGGTGCCAGAGAGGGCACACAGAGTGCTCTCTGTGGCATATTGCACCATTGATCACCAGAGTTCTTTACTAGAAAGGCAGAGTGACTTGGATGGAGCTGCTCCCTTCTTCCTCTTCTTCATACCTGGTGACATTTTTTCACATCATCTGCCTCTCTGCCCAGGAGCTAATGGGGAACATTTTCTCTCTCCCTTGTGTGGGGCAAGGAGAGGATGGGGTGCTTGGTGGGGGTGGGGTGGGATTTTTTTGGGGATGGCAAAGGTCTCTAAAAGGTTCATCATCACTGCTCTAGATGGAAGCATGGTCCTGAAAAGCAGTGATTCCCTATTCCTATGCTCCTGTTATTCCCCAGAAACTTTGAAGATCCTGGGAGAGGGAGGGATAGGATGAATTGGAGGCCTTAGGCCAATGGGGATTTTCAGGAGTCAAGTCATCCCTTGACTTGGTGTCCAGAAATTATGCAGGTGGCATGGCAAATCCTTCGCACACCCTGCCTATGACCAGCTTGTATCTGGGCTAAACATACAGAAACATGTGCCCAGCCCAAAGGTTAAACATAAAAATGTCCTTTGGACTGTGGAAAGGTCTTTCCACTACCTGCTTTGGGTTCCTGGAGTGTCTTGAATTATTATTATTATTATTATTTGTAATGAAAAGGCTACAACCTACTACCAGTGTGATGGACTAGGAGCCCCAAAAGTCCTCTGCCAGCTGTGCTGTATTGAGTAAGTTGCTGGGTTTCTCTGAATCTCAGTTTTTTCCTTAATTAAAACTGTCCTGAGAGCTCAGTGTTCTTCTTAACATCAAGTACAATAATGGGTGTGAGAGCACTTTAAAGTACTTGAAGTATCACATGTATGGCCCAGATCAAACTGCTTACCATTTCTGAGTGGGGAAGGGAAGGGAGGAAGAGAGGTAGTTTGGATCTTATAATTTTGGAAAACGTATACTGAAGATTATTATTACATGTAATTGGAAAAATAAAATATCTGTGAATAAAAAATATACATGAAATATCAAATCTGGCCCCAGATACCTTCTAGCTGTGGGACCCTGGGCAAGTCACTTAATCCTGATTGCTTAGCTCTTACTACTAATCAATACAATAATGTGTATTGATTCTAAGACAGAAGATAAGGATTAAAAAAAAAAACACCAAAAAAACAAAAACACGTAAAGTACCGACAACATTGTAAAGACAAATGACTGTAAAAAACTTACCTCCTATCCATGCAATGACCAAGCATCATTCCAGAGGACTAATGTCGAAGAATGCTATCCACTTCTGGTAGAGAGGTGTTGGATTCAAAATGGAGAATAAGACAAGGATTTTATTTTAGCACATGACCAGTATGGGCATTTTTTCTTGTCTGTGCATATTTTTTTCATAGGTTTTCTTTTTCTTTTTTCTTTTCATTTGGTTGGGGAGTGGGGAGAAGGGAGAGAAAATAAATGTTAGCTGAATTGGAAAAAATGTTTTTGTTGTTCATTCATTTTTTAGTCATATATGACTCTTTGTGACCTCATTTGGGATTTTCTTGGCAAAGATGCTGGATTGGTTTGCCATTTCCTTTTCTAGCTCATGTTATAGATGAGGAAACTGACTTGCCAGTTTGAACTCAGGAAGATGAATCTTCCTGATTCCAAGCCCAATGCTTTATTCATTGTACTACGCAGCTGCCCTAAATTAATATTGCTGTCATTCATTTATTTCAGTCTTGTCTGACTCTTTGTGACCCCATTCAGGGTTTTCTTAGCAAAGATACCAGAGAGGTTTCCTATTTCCTTCTCCAGCTCATTTTACAAATGAAGAAACTGAGGCAAACAGGGTTAAATGACTTGCCCACATAGCTAGTAAGTGCCTGAGGTCAGATTTGAACTCAGGAAGATTAGTCTTCCTGACTCCAGAGCCAGCACATTATCCACTGTACCACCAAGCTACCTCCCCCAATTAAAAAGTAATAAAAATATCCAAAAATGAATATTAATATTTGTATTGACATATAATATGGAAAAAAGAAAAAAGTAATAAAAATGAATGAAAGGATTGACTATACCACAAGCTATGATTCTTTTTATTCTAAACATTTAACTGGTTTAGCAGTGGTGGTGGTGACTTCAAAAGGATTTTTGGTGAGGGATAGACAAAGCCTGAATCTATGTAGGCTCCCTTTAATTTTGGACGAAATAGGAAAAACTGAACCACTCTACTAGATATTTGGCATCCATGAGGAACTCTTTAAATATATGCTAATGGATTTGTTGATAATTTACGTTATCAGTGCAGAGCTGGGTGCTATGGAGACTGAAGGCAGTAGAAGACAGCCCCTGATCTCAGAAGCTTACAGTACAGCGCCAAAGATAAGACCAATGACAGGAAGTAACAAGATGACAATATGAAAAGTGTGGCAGAGTAGAGAGTCAGGACGAGTTGCTGATCTGTATCAGGAAAGGAAGCTCGCCATGTAGGTCAAATAACATATCTGGACCTAAAAATAAAAAAAAGTGGGAAACTCAGTTTGGGCCAGAGTTCCATCCTAAATTTTATCAGTCTTTGTAGACGAGTCTGACCAATAGAGAGCCATTGTGTGGACTACACTGAATGTCTGGAGAATTTTGATTAGAGAATAGTTTTGCATGTCATAGAATACTAAGAAGTTAGAGCTTACAGGGAGGGATCTTTAGTCATTAACTCAAGAGTCTCTTCCCATTCTGCCACACTGTTAATGAGTTGCTGTGGCCAAAAAAAGAAAAAAAAATCAGCATCTGCTGGTCAAACTTCTGGTGAGGATATTCTTCAAACTTGTAGCTTGTCTTCTTCTCAGAAAATCATAGGATGAACCCAAAAGTTCTCATGATAAAAAAAAATCTCATGATAAACAAACAAACAAACAAACTAAAACTTTGCTATCCACAATCAAAGAAAGAACGGTTGGAATCTGATTGCAGATCAAAGCATACTATCCTTCACTTTATTTCCTTCATGTGTTTTTTTTATTGTATATATGATATGTGTCTTCAGTTAGGACATGATAAATATGGAAATACATATTGCATGAAATCACTGGTAACCCATATCAGACTATTTACTGCCTTGAGGAAGGATGGGAAAGAGGGAGGAAGGAAGGGAGAGAATCTGTATCATAATTGTCAAAAAATGTTTCTATGTGTAATTGAAAAAACTTAAGAAAAAAAATAGAATGGTAGATTTAGAGCAGTAAGGAACTTAGAAAGTGTTGAGGTTCAACTCCTTTATTTTATGGATGGGAAGCTGAGGCACAGAGAGGTCAAATAACTTGTCCAATCTCATAGGACTTGTAAGATTCTTCTGCAGGTGAGGATGGGAACTGCATGTTGTGGTGGATAGAAAGCTGACTTAGAAGTCAGGAATGAATGAATGAATGAATGAATGAATGAATGAAGAGTAGGGTGGTAAGTGCTGGGAAGGAAAATATAAAAGCAGAAGATTGTTCTTGCCTGAAGAAAACTTCCATTCTAATCAGGGAGACAATAGATGTAGAGGATGGTGGCCAAGGAGGCATATTTTGATTTGTAAATATCCTGGGATTAAGGTAGGTGGGTCCATAAGTGAATAGACAAGCATTCTCTTTCAAGAAATGATAATATGGTTAATATAAATAATGATAATTATAATAGTTAACTCTTTATAAGTCCATGTAGATCTTTATGAAGAGTGAAATAAGTAGGACCAAAAGAACATTATATAGAGCAACAGAAATAGCTTTTGAGGTATGATTTATGTCCATCTCCAGAGAAAGAACTGATAAATAGAAATAAGCAAGACATAGTTTTACATATACATTTTTTGGTTCAGATGATGCTTTTTCTGTTGTGGGGAGGGGAGGGAGTTACCTGAGAACTTTAATGTAACAAACAAATAAATAAATTTAAAAGAAAAAAGATTGTTAATTGCTACCTCTTATAAAGGGCCACCTATGTGCCATATACTATGCTAAGTACTTGGCAAATATCATCCTATTTTATTTTTACAACCATCCTGGAGGTAGCTGCCTCCTATTATCCCCATTTTATAGATGAGAAAACTGAGAGACAAACAGAGGCTAAGTGTCATATAACTAATTAAGTATCTGAGACAAATCTGAATTTAGATCTTCCTGACTCCAAGCCAAGCACACTCTCCACTGTGCCACATAGCTAATATAATGACGTTTCCTGAACTGGATGACCTGGGTGCAATCCTTTGCCTCTGACACATATAAGCTGCGTCATTCTCTTGGTTCCCCAGGCAACTGTCTAAAACCATAAACAGCAGATGTCTCATCTGAATTAGTAGAAGGAGTTCCCTCACCTGGAAGTTTCTTTACAAATAAAATCACAGATTTGGTCCTCACAAAAGGAAAAAAAAATTAACAGGTTGAAAAATGTTGGTACAAAAGGAAAAACAAGAGCTCAGAAAGTTAGCTTCCTAGAACAGAAGGAGGCCAGCTCTGGGAATTCTAGCCACAGAGAGGATGGTGATGAGGGCCTCCACATCCCCTGGTAAATGCCTTTGCTTCAATGATATTTGATCCTTAGAAAATAATGTTGATATTGTTCCAAGTAGCCTGGCAATGATTTTTGCCACCCCCTCTTCTTCCTCCTCACCATACTCTGGCCCAGTGCCATTCTACCCCCATTCATTTTATCTGCATGACGTTCAGAGGAACTAAACATTGGTTTTTAAATACAGGAAAGGTCAATGTGTAGATTTGGTGGCCACCAGCTGCTCATTATCTCCACTGAGAATGGCCCAAGAGGAAATGGGCAGCATGGTTGGCTTAAGTCGGACAAAAGGAAGAAAGTTCTGATAGTGAGGCTGGTTTCCCCACTGAGCTGAATGACTGAGGAGGGATATAGAATGTTCTCAATTAATCCATTACTCTACAGACTTATATTTAAGTTTATGTTGGGTTCTAGACGTTGTGCTAGGTGCTGGAGGTACAAAGAATGAAACAATCCCTAAATCACCAAGGGCTTCCATTCTGTCAGGGGAGAAAACAAATACATATAGAGGTCAGATCAAGTCAACAAATATTTATTATGTGACAGGCATTGTACTAAGACCTGGGGATACAAAGAAAGATGAAGAACAGACTCTGATCTCAAAGCATTCAGAGTATAATGAAGGAGACAACATATACCCAAATGATATTTACTTGACATAAAGGATAAAGTGGAGATTATCTCAGAAGAAAGGCATTATGATTAAAGGGCTGGAAAAGCCTTCTGCAGAAGGTGGATCTTTAGCTGAGACTTAAATGAAGCCAGGAAGCAGTGATGAGGAAAGACAGAGTTCCAGGTATATACAGAATAAATACAAGGAGAATACATGTAGATAAATAAAAAGTAATTAAATACAAGGTAATTTGGGAAAGAGGACCCTAGTAGTTAGGAATATCAGGAAAGGGTTCTTGTAGGAAGATGATATTTGAGATGCATCTTGAAAGAAGAGAAGGATTTTATTTCACGGAGGTGAGTAGATTGAGTTTCTGGACATGAGGGACAGTTCTTGGCAAGGACACAAAGACAAGGAGATGGAGAAATATGTGTGAGGAGCGGAAAGAAGGCCAACTGGGCTTCTCTGAAGTTCTTTACAAAGAATGTGCATGAATGGATGGTATATGTGTTGCAGGGAGATGGATTAGATGACCCCTTAATGTTTTTTTTGTCAGATCCCATATTTGATTAAAGGTCATAGCTCCGCATACACAATGAATCTGCTAATACTTTTCAGTTCTGACAACTTCCCTGTACCTCTTGGAAATCTAGGCATGACAACATTATTCAGTATTTCCTCTTCTCTTTCATTCTGATTATTTCTTATTTAGTCATCCTAGTGCTCCTGACCATCACTTCCTTTGCAAATTGCCCACTTCCCCATTGGGATAGTGCTTTTTTGAGGTCATTGGGTGTCATGGAGGCCCAGAGCAACAGATGGGTGACTCAGATAGAGAGGGGGAGTAGTCTCAGTCCCACCAAGAGCATATTCCCTTCAAAGGAGTTTTGTTGTTGAAATAGGAACCATAAGTGCTTTTCTCTATTAAAAATGTAAGGTCTGCAGGCATTCATGGCCAGGCTCCATCTTTTAATAGGGCCCTAATGGATCAATGAGCAAGGGAAAAACTAATGAGAGTGAGGAAACGAGATGAGAAAATGTCTAATATGTTGCCTCTGGCATGAAGAAGTCAAAACTGTACACTTACTGAGTTGGAAGCCTCTTTGGAAACCATCTGGACTTATTTTCTTAAAGAAACCGTAATAATAATAATAATGACAATGATAATAATAATGGCTAGCATTTATATGGGTACCAACTATGTGCCAGACACTGGGCTGTACTCTAGAGAAGGATCAGCTCAGAAGTATTTATCTACTTTAGGAATGAAAAGAGTAGGCAGGTATCCTCCAGGGTAACCTGGATAATAACAATAAATTATATTAATAATAGATTACATAAACAGTATTAACAAAATGCCAAATCCATCACTCAGTCAGATATAATGTACCTCCATAGGAAGCCTATCTATAAAGACCAAGAATAGAATCTTAAGAATCTTCTATGGGTGACATTAACATGAACTCAATCCACAATATATTGACATAGAAGCTTTGAAAAAATAGATGATTCATGCTGACTTTCACATTATCTTCTCCATAGTCTTCCCAGATGTCTTTCTACCCCTGAGAAAATTCTGTCCCAGGGCCCCACTTTTCTGATTATTGACTGCCTCCTCAGGACCACTTTTTCAAGAAAAAGCCCCAGGCTTGCTTTATTTTATTCCAGACTTTTGGACCATCTCCTCTAAAACCTTGCCAGCTACTTGGCCCTCAAGTGGGTATTTGCTCCTCCTCCTTTTCTTCCCCTTCCTTCCAATTTTGGAACCATGAACTATGAATAAATAATTTCTGCCTGAAAAGGTTATGGCCATCTATTCTCCTATGATCTCTCTCACCAGCCTTGTGCACATTATTCAACATTGCTGTTTCAAGTCAATTCTCAAATGACTAAATCAAAACTAACGTTAGTTATATGAAAAAATGCTCCAAATCACTATCGATTAAAGAAGTACAAATTAAAACAACTCTGAGATATCACTTATGCTTATCAGATTAGCTAATATGACCAAAATTGAAAATGATAAATGTTGGAGGGGATGTAGGGAAATTGGAACACTAATATACTGTTGGTGGAACTGTGAACTGCTACAACCATTCTGGAGAGCAATCTGGAACCATGTCCAAAGGGCCATAAAACTATATATATTCTTTGACCCAACAATACCGCTCCTGGATCTGTATCCCAAAGAGATCAGAGATAGGGGAGAAGGACCTACTTGTAAAAGAATATTTTTAGTGGCTCTCTTTGTAGTGACAAAGCATTGGAAACTAAGGGGGTGTCCATCAGTTGGGGAATGGATGAATAAGATGTAATAGAATACTATTGTGCCATGAGAAATTAAAACAAGATGAGTTCAGAAAAAAATGGAAAAACTTATCTGAACTGATGCAAAATGAAGTAAGCAGAACTAGGAGAATAATGTATATAGTAACAGAAATATTGCCAGTGATCAACTGTAAGAGACCAAGCTATTCTCAGCAAAACAAGGTTCCAAGATAACCCTAAGGGACTCATGATAAAAAATTCTATCCAAAGGCAAAGAAGGAACTGATGGAATTTGATTACAAATCAAATCATGCCATCTTTCACTTTATTTCTTTCATGAGTTTTTTTTATTGTATGTGTGATATGTGTCTTCCGTCACAGGATGGAGAAAATATGTATTGCATGGAAGTACTGGTATAAGCCTATAATAGACCATTTACTTTCTATGGTGCAGGGTAGTGGGTGGTGGGGAGGGAGAGAATCTGAATTGCAAAATGTCAGCAAATGAGGCAAAAAATAGTTTCTACATATAATAGAAAAAAAGGTCTATAAGCACCCCCCCCAAAAGCTAATGAAAAATCCCCCCAACATCCTTATTTCAGGGACCACTGTGCCTCTTACTTGGCCACCACTGCCCTTTGGATATTGTCTCCTGCATTAGTATGTAAACTCATGGGAGACAGCAATTATATTTTCTTTTTGTATTTGTATTCTCTGTGCTCATCACTGATCCAATGACACTGACCTCCTTGATAATCCTTGTACCTGAATTATTTCCTAGTCCTGAAATCATCTCCACTTTATCTTGTCTATATCTTGTTTGTACATAGTTCTTTGTGTGTTGTCTCCCTGTTAGACTGAATTTCCTGAGAGCAGGAACTATCTTTTTAATTTCTTTATATCTCTAGGACTCAGTACAGTGCCCAATACATAATAGTAGTAGACTGACTGTTGACATAATGATCTTTTCTTTTCTTTTTTAACTTTAAAATATTTTTCCATGGTTACATGATTCATGTTGTCTCTCTCCCTTCTTCCCTCACCCCTCTCGGAGCTGGAAATAAGTGTCTTTTCATTCATTTATACATTTTATCCTTCAAAATCTAACAGATATCAAATCTCCTTACTACAAATACAGATCTACAAATATCCTTGAGAATTCAACTAATAAATTGCCCTGAAACTGTTATGTAACCTTAGACAATATTGTCCATAGTTCTCTAGTCTTAACATAGATGCATGCAAATTTAAGAATCATGTTCTAATTTATTTTATTTTATTCAAAGATATCTTACTTTCACAATTACATGTAATCATAATTTTCAACATAGGTTTTCCAAAATTATGAGATCCAAACCATCTCCCTCCCTTTCTTTCCTTCCCCTACTCAGAGAAGTAAAGCAGTTTGATCTGGGCCATACATTATTATGTAAAACTGATACTGGTCATTGTTGTAAGAGCACACTCATACAAAACCAACCCCCCAAATAAAACTATAAATACACTTACGTGAAAGTATGTTTTGATCCATGTCCATCTGACTCCAACAGTTCTTTCTTGGGAGGCAGGTAGCATTCTCCATCATAAATTCTTCAGAATTGTCCCAGATCATTGCATTACTGAGGGTAGCCAAATTTTCTCACTTGATCATTGTACAATATTGCTCTTATTTGTGTATACTGTTCTCCTGGTTCTGCTTGTTTCACTCTGCATCAATTCATGTAGATCTTTCCAGCTTTTTCTGAAATTATCCTGGTCATCATTCCTTATAGCACAACAGTATTCCATCACCATCAAATACCACAATTTGTTCAGCCAATCTCTAATTGATGGACATCCCCTCAATTTCCAATTCTTTGCCACGACAAAAAGAGCAGCTATAAATATTTTTGTGTAGACAGGTCCTTTCCTCTTTTTTATAATCTCTTTGGGATATACACACAGTACAGGATCAAAGGATATGGTCAATATTCTAGCTCTTTGGGCATGAAAGAACAATGTTTTTTAAAAAAAATTTTTAAATTTTTTCAATATTTTTCCATGGCTACATGATTCATTTTCTCTCCCTCCCCTCTTTCCTCTCCACTCCAGAGCTGACAAGCAATTGCACTGTTATACACATGTTATCACTAGATACCTATTTCCATATTATCCATTTTTATAATAACAAATGATGTCATATGCTTTTCTTCTCCCACAGTTCTTTCCCTCTATGTGGATAACATTCTTTCTCATAAATCCCTTGGGACTGGCCTGGATCATTGCATTGCTATTAGCAGCAAAGTTGATTACATTTGATTGAAGAACATTGTTTTTAAAAGATGTTGTCAAGGCAGCTGAGTGACTCAGTGGTTTGGGAGCCAGGCATGCATCTGGCTTCAGACACTGCCTAGCTGTGTGACCCTGATCAAGTCACTCAACCTTAGTTACCTGACCCTTACCTTTTTAATGCCTTGAAACTGATATTTAGTATTGATTCTAAGATAGAAAGTAAAGGTTAAAAAAAAGCTACTGTCATGCAACATATTCCTAATATTCAATTTTTGTGGAATGAAATGCTTATGAAACATACAGATCTAGAGGAAGAAAAGAAAGCCATGTAGGAAAAGAATTGCATATTAACTCCCTCAGTTATATGCTGTTGTTGGAGTGTCCTTGAAGATGTTTTTGGTGAGCCTACTGAAGATGAGGTTATATCCTAATCCTTTAATTCAATGAATAAGTGCAATTGTTACAGGTAGGTAGGTAGCATAGTGGATAAAGCACCAGGCTTGGAGCTGGAAGGTCCTGGGTTCAAATCTTCCCTCAGACACTGCCTAACTGTGTGACCCTGGGCAAGTCATTTAACCCCACTTGCCTAGTCCCTTGATACTTAGTATTCATTCCAAGATGGAAGGTAAGGGCTTAAAAAAAAGAGCAAAAGAACAACTGTTTTATTCAATTGAGTAGTAACCTGCAGAATATTAATTATAAAAGAAGGGTAGGATAGTAGGTTCTACCTGAACTCTGAAAAAGATGAGAAAGAGATGAGTGATGATAATGATAACAATAATTAGCATCTATATAGAACTTGCCAGGAACTATGCTAAGTGCTTTATAATTAGTATTTTTGAAAATCTTCAAAATAATCTTGGAAGGTAGCTTTTATTGCACCTATTTTGTTGTTATTGAGTTGTTTCACTTGTGTCTGACTCTTTGTGACCCAGTTTGGGGGACCTCTTGGCAAAGATGCTGGTGTGGTTTGCCATTTCCTTCTCCAGTTCATTTTATGGATGAACAAACTGAAGCAGACAGAGGGCAAATGATTTGCTTGGGGTCACATAGCTAATGAGTGTGGAGCTGAATTTGAGATCAGTTCTTCCTGACTCCAGGTCCAGCACTGTAATAATACTTTTGCTATTTCAACTAATAATGATAATACATTATTTCATGCATAGGTGAAAAAATTTTTAAAAGACACTAATATTTATATATTTTATTATATGCATATATAATACATATACTCATTCATTCATTCATTTATTTGTTTGTTTAAAATCCTTACCTTCCGTCTTAGAATCACTACCAAGTATTGATTCCAAGGTGGAATAGCAGTCAGAGCTAGGCATTTGTGATTAAATGACTTGCCCAGGGTCACATAAAGTGTCTGAGGCCAGATTTGAACCCAGGACCTCGTATCTCAAGATGTGGCTCTCTAACAACTGAGTCACCTACCTGCCCTTAATATTTTAAAAAATAAATAGTATACACATGCTTGTTGTTGAACCTCTCATCATGATGCATCAAGATAAAATGGCAGAATCTGTCAGTTTAATGACAAGTTCTTCGTGTCTTGGCTTTATCACACAGCTTCCAAAGTGGAAGAGTAGTGGTATATATTCCTTATCAGGAACAATGCAATATATCTTTTTTTTAATATTCTTACCTTGTGTTTTAGAATCAATACTGTGCATTGGAATTTTCTTAGGTGCATCATGGGAAGATGGTAGAGTAGGGTGTGATGCTTTCTCACTTTCCAAATTGTGTCCCCAGACAACCAAAAATAACTCCACAGGATCAATGCTAAAAGCAGCAAAAACAGACAGGAGTCAGGTGTGAAACTGAACAGCTAGGGGATAACAAGGGAAGAAGGTTTCTGACTTCCCTGCCTCAGGCCCTAGAGGCAGGAACAGAGTAAACAGAGTGAAATCAACAAGGTAGTCTCCAGGAGCAGGATTAGCAACCTTGCCTTATTTGCTGAGCCCCAGAGTTTGTATTCCCAAAGAGGCCACTGGAATCTGTAGGTGGAGGGACCTGACAACGGCTGTGTCTTTTATGAGATCAACTCCAGAAACTCCTACTGGCCCATAGCTGGGGATTGAGGGAGTGGACACCTGACACCCTTGATCTAGGCCCTAAGGGCAGGAACTCAATCCTTGCTGCTAACAATCAAGGGACTTTGGAGGTCTAAGGAACTTGGTCTAGACACCTGTTCTGGCCTATGCTATGGCAGAAGGAGAGGAAGAGTGAGGAAGGAGCACACACCAGTGAGTGTGTTTGCTGAGGGACTGGGCTCCATCAGTTGTGGTCACTTCCAGGAGAGTGGAGTCCCTAGCTGCTACCACAGGGGGAGGTGGACTGTCTGCTTACAGCTGCAGTGGCAGAACTGCCCATGGGCTTTGGTTGGAACACCTGAGGCCAATCACAGGCTAGGGCTTGAGCAAGGGCCTGAAAGTAAATCTAACCCTGAACTATAAAACTGGACTGAAACTGAACTGGAGAGAAAAGTGAACTATGAAGCCTAACTATAAAACTGGAATAACTAAATATGACCTAAGAAAAATAAACACGCACACACAAAATCCTGAAACCTGAGGTAACATATCCTAATACACTAGGAACCCTTGGACTCCATAAAAAAGTCAACAATTAAGCCTATTGGCCTGACCACTAAAATTTAAAAAATAAGCAAATAAATAAATAAATATGAGCAAGCAAAGGAGAAAGGATCCAAGTATTGATAGCTGTTATGGAACAGAGAAGACCTTGGTTCGAACTCAGAAGACAGTGAGGTAAAAAACACCTCCTTCAAAAACAGCAAAAAAATACAATACATAATGACAAACTCAAAAAGAACTTTTGGAGGAGCTTAAAAAAGACCTTAGAAACCCAATGAGAGAGGTTGAGGAAAAATTAGAAAAAAATGAGAGCAATGCAAGAACATTATAAAAGAAAGATTACCCAAATGGAAAGAGCTCTAGAAACTTACAGAAGAAAATAATTCATTAAGAACTGGAATTGGACAAGGTGAAACAAATGATTTCCTTAGACAACGAGAAATAATGAAGCAATATCAAAAAAGGAAATTATAGAAGAGAATATGAAACATCTTATCATAAAAGCAATTGGCCTGGAAAATGAATCAAGGAGAGACAATATAAAAATAGTTGCACTCCTGGAACTTTATGATAAAAAAGAGTGTAGACACCATGTTCCAAGAAATAATCAAGGAAAACTGCCCTGAAATTCTAGAATTATAGAGCAAAATAGAAATTGAAAAAAATCCACTGATCACCACTTCAAAGAGACTTAAAGATGAAAATGCACAGAAATATCATGGCTAAGCTCTGTAGCAACCAGGTTAAGTAGAAAATACTATACGCAACAAGGGGAAAAACCAATTTAAGTATTGTGGAGTTATAGTCAGAAAAACACAAGACTTAGCAGCTGTAATGTTAAAGAATGTAGGACATGGAACACAACATTTCATAGAGCAAAAGAACTGGGCTTACAACCAAGAATAACATCTAGCAAAGACATGCATAATTATAAACATTTTTAAAAAGTGGATATTTAATGAGCTAAAGGAGTTTCAACTATTCCTGGGGAAAAAAATCTAAAAGTGCAGAACTCAGCAGATTTTTGATCTAGAAGAAACATACAAAGGTAATGAAATACAAAGGCAAAGAAAGAAACCATAAGCAACCAAAAGGTCCAAGTGTTTGATACCTGTATGGGAAAATGTCATCTCTGGCCCCTGGGAATGACATCACTGCCTGGGTATTTCAAAGAAGCATGTATGGATGGAGACTTAAAGTTTACATAAATGTGATGGAATGAGCTAAAATGGTAATGGAATAAACCAAGCAGAGGCAGAGTGGAATGGCTACTTCATATGGAAGAGGAATGAGTGAAGGAATTACCACAGAGAAGGGGAGGTGGGGATGGGGTTGGTAGTACTAGAACCCTATTCTTATCAGACCTGGAATAAAGAGAGAATGACATACATAATCAGAAGGTAAAAGTCTTCTTAATGTACAGAGAAACAGGAGGGAAGGGAAATGGGAAAAGGGTGGGACTGGGAGTCCCCATTGGGGGACTGAAGGAATAAGAGAAGGAAAGTAGGTTAATAGGAGGGTAAGAGGATAAGTAAAGAGAGGGAAGAGAGGATTTCCTAGAGGGGAATACATATCAAGAGCTAGGGAGGTGAGGTGATAAAAGAGGGACTCTTGGGACAAGATAGGGCACGGATATTTAGAATTGAACTCATATCAAAAAGTATGAGAGCATAGTTGTGAGAATCAGGAAGGGGTTTTTGGAAGGATGGATAGAATAAGAATTAAAAGATAAGAGGGAAGGAATAAGGGAGGGACCTTTGGAAATGTGGGCCAATTTGGAACTAGGAGGGCAAGGTAGGAGGATAAAGGAGGATTTTTGGAAAGGGGTGTGCATTGGAGAAGTGTTGGTCAAAGGAAATTGGACATCTGAGGAAGGATAGAACAGAAAGAAAGGAAGAAAGGGATAAAGAGTGAGGAGGAATGTGGTAGATTGGAATGCAGTTAGTAACTCTGACATTGAGTATAAATGGGATCAATTCACCCATGGAAAGAAAATGTATAGCAGAAAGTATAAAAAACCAGGATCTAGGGGGCAGCTGGATAGCTCAGTGGAGTGAGAGTCAGGCCTAGAGACAGGAGGTCCTAGGTTCAAACCCGGCCTCAGCCACTTCCCAGCTGTGTGACCCTGGGCAAGTCACTTGACCCCCATTGCCCACCCTTACCAATCTTCCACCTATGAGACAATACACCGAAGTACAAGGGTTTAAAAAAAAAAAGTAAAAAAACCCAAAAAACCAGGATCTGACAATATGCTGTTTAGAAGAAACACACTGAAAGTGAGAGACATGCAAAGAGTGAAGGGAAGAGCCTAGAGCAGAATATACTATGCCTTAGCTAATCTAGAGAAGGTAGGGGTGGTAGTCATGATCTCTGTTAGAATTGGGGCCAAAATGGCCAAATTGGAAGGGATGAACAGGGTAATTATATTATGTTGTGGGGCACTATAAATAATGAAGTTTCATTATCAGTATTAGATCTATATATATTATAGCATCCAGATTTTTAAAAGAAAAAGTAAATGAGAAAGAGATGGAAATAGACAACAAAATAATAGCAGGGGACTTTCATTTTTCCCTCTCAGAATTAGATAAATATAACCAAAAAAAATTAGAAAGAAGTTAAGGACATGAATAGAACCTTAGATAAGCTAAATATGATAGCTAGCTGGAGAGCCCCTACACCTGCATGTTATTAGTAGTAAATCTAAGCCTAGCATATATATATAATCCAAATATAGTTTCTGGTGGGACAACAATGGTTTAGAGAACACATATGTATTCTGCAAAAGTCCTACTCTTGCGTTCCTGAGGGGCTGTAGCATTGGAACAAAAGTTCCACTGGGGATGACCAAGCTGGAAAGACTTGGTTCTGGAAAGAATATGGTCCTGGTAATAGATTATATCTGTTGCCCAAGGACCAATTGTTTAAATATGGTCCTGGTAATGTATGTTAACTGAGAACCTGATGGGTTAAGTTGATCAAATTAAATGCTGAGAGGAACATGGAGAAATAAGCCTAATATTACATAGCTAGAGCAGCTGTGACTTGTTTTTAAGAAAACAAGATTGAAATATATATTAAGAACTATAAAGCTATTCATGTTCATTGACTTAGGGATTTTAAGAGCATTATTGAGAGAATAAAAAGTTTTATATAAGTATGAAAATATTTGTGGAAGCTTTGTTTGTAATGATAAAGTAACTGGAAATAACACAAATGCAAAGATTGGGAGAAATGGCTGAATAGATTGTGATATTTGAATGGGAAAAAAGTACCATGTTTTGGTTCCAAGGCAGAAGAGCAATCGGCAGTGGGGGTTAAGTGACTTGCTCAGGGTCACACAGCCAAGCAGTGTCTGAGAGTGGATTTAAACCTAAGACCTCCCATCTCTAGGCATGGCTCTTTATCCACTGAGCCAACTAGCTTCCCCCAGAGCAAGGATCCATAACATCTTTTTTCTTTCCTGATGTCAGGGAGCCTATAAACCAGTGGTTTCCAAACTTTTTTGGCCTATTGCCCCCTTTCCAGAAAAAATATTACTTAGCCCCCTGGAAATTAATTTTTAAAAAAATTTAATAGCAATTAATAGGAAAGATAAACGCACCTGTGGCCATCACCACTCTCCTGGGTTGCTGCAAGCACCCACCAGGGGGCGGTAGCACCCACTTTGGGAATCACTGCTATAAATGCTTTTTCAGAAGAATGTTGTTAAATGTAGAAAATAATCATAATAGCTAACACTTATTTAATATTTACTATGGATCAGGTACCATGCTAAGTGCTTTGCAAATATTATCTTGATCCTCATGACAACCCTGAGAGGGAGGTGCAAAATATTATTCTCCCCATTTTACAGTTGAGGGAACTGAGGCAAATAGAGGTTAATTACTTACCCAGCGTCATATAGCTAGTGAATATCTGAGGCCAGACTTGAAGTCAGGTCTTCTTAATTCAAGGCCTTTAACTTTCTCCTCTGTGCCATCTATTTCCTTTAAAATATATAGAATTCTAAAGGAAACCAAATATATTGAACTCAAGATATAATATTTTTGCCATCCAAATTCACAAATCTCTTGAAATCTATTCGTAGACCCCAGGTTAAGAGCTCTTGAACTAAATGATCCAGTTCTAAATACATATAATTTTTAAACTCTTACTTTTGGTCTTAAAATCAATTTTAAGGCAGAAGAGAGGTAAGGCCTAGGCAATTGGGGTTAAAGTGACTTGCCCAGGGTCACACAGTTAGGAAGCATCTGAGGCCAAATTTGAGCCCAGAACCTTTCATCTCCAGGTTTGTCACTGTGTTCACTGTGCACTTAGCTGCCCCGCTAAACACATATTCTCAAGTTAGAAAATATTTGTAAAACACTTAGCACACTGCCCCTTACAAAGTGGGTGATGTGTAAATGTTAGTTATTGTTATTATTCTTTTTTTATGCCATTTTCCTAAAATCAGATCCAATGTTCTCTCTTAGATAATAGCCCTCTTTAAGACCTGCATTAAAAAAAAAAATTTCTTGGGGGCAGCTGGGTAGCTCAGTGGATTGAGAGCCAGGCCTAGAGATGGGAGGTCCTAGGTTCAAATCTGGCTTCAGACACTTCCCAGTTGTGTGACCCTGGGCAAGTCACTTGACCCCTATTGCCTACCCTTACCACTCTTCTGCCTTGGAGCCAATACACAGTATTGACTCCAAGATGGAAGGTAAGGGTTTAAAAAAAAAATTTCTTAATGGTGTCTATGGATAGATTTCAGGAGGTCCATGAACATGGAGAGGAAAAATATAACATCTTTATTTCAATATAACTGGTTTCCTTTGAAATCCTATGTGTTTCACTTTATGCATTTTAAACACATTCTTCTGAGAATGGTCCACAAGTTTCACTAGGCTGCCCAAGGAGTCCAGGACCCACACATGGTTAAGAATGTCCATCTATCAGAAGGAGAACAGGTTAAGGTATTAACACCCAAGTGGGAAGGAGCTTAGTGGAAGGTTTTTCCCTTGACAAGAAAGCATCTAGCCCAGTGATTCCCAAAGTGGGCGCCACTGCCCCCTGGTGGGTGCTGCAGCGATCCAGGGAAGCGGTGATGGCCACAGGTGCATTTATCTTTCCTATTAATTGCTATTAAAATGAAAAAAAATTAATTTCCAGGGGTGCTAAGTAATATTTTTTTCTGGAAAAGGGGCAGTAGGCCAAAAAAGTTTGGGAACCACTGATCTAGCCCATGGATGCTGTGAGGATAAAACACATATGCAGAAGTGGAGAAAGATTTAAATCCTGACTCCCCTATTGCCTTTCTGGGTGACCTCAGGCAGTAAAAACAGCTAACCCTCAAAAAATACTTTAATATTTCCAAAGTACCTTAAACAAGTTATCAATTTTATTTTTACAACAACCATAGGAGGTAGTTGCTGTTATTATTTCTATTTTGAATCTGAGGCAAACAGAAGTGACTAGCCCAAGATCGTGCAACTATTAAGTATTGGGGGCAGGATTTGAACTGACCTTGGGTGAGTTCTCTGTCCACCAAGGTACCTAACTGCTTCCTCAAGTCACTGTCCCTCTCTTGGCCTCAGCTGGTTCATCTGTAAAACAAGAGGGTTGGATTAGATGACCTCCAAGTTCTCTTCCAGCTCTGAACCACTGATCCTATGATCTTATGTCCAAAGCCTTGAAATCTTGGCCCCTGGTCAATTCTTCAGTCCTTTGGAGTTCGGTTGGCGTCACCCAACTGCAAGCACCTCTTCCCATTGGAGGGTCTGACTGGGGTGCTAACCACTTCCCTGATGTTTAATGCCAGCGATCAAATGTAAGTTAAAGAAACATTTATTTTAAAATGTAAACTGATCGCCGTGGAATTTCTGAACGGGATAGAGCTCGATGCTGCTATTTTGATATGTAGAAGTTCATTGATATAAATAGGGTGCAGTTGTCCTTACACATAACTGAAGCAAAGAGCTTTGATGACAGCATACATGAAATAAGACAGCTTATCCTTAGGAGCTTGTCTGGCATTGTGCTCGTAGGTGTAAAATATGTGCGTGAGTGGGTGGGATGAGGCTGGCATGGCTTGGGCCAGTTGACCTGCAAGTCTTTGAATGAATGAATGAATGAATGAATGCAAAACCATCTCTGAAGTACTTAACTATGTGCCAAGATATATAATAGAAAAACCAAGACAATCCCTGCTCCCCAGGAGCTTACATTCTTTTTTTTTGTCCTATTTTGTAACCATTTATTAATATTCATTTTTAACATGGTTACATGATTCATGCTCCTACTTTCCCCTTCACCCCCCGCACTCCCCCCACCCATGGCCGATGCACATTTCCACTGGTTTTAACATGCGTCATTGATCAAGACCTATTTCCAAATCTTTGATAGTTGCATTGGTGTGGTAGTTTTGAGTCTAATTCCCCAATCATGTCCACCTCAACCCATGCGTTCAAGCAGTTGTTTTTCTTCTATGTTTCCTCTCCTGCAGTTCTTCCTCTGAATGTGGGTAGCGTTCTTTACCATAAATCCCTCAGAATTGTCCTGTGTCATTGCATTGCTGCTGGTACAGAAGTCTATTATATTTGATTTTACCATAGTATATCAGTCTCTGTGTACAGTGTTCTTCTGGCTCTGCTCCTTTCGCTCTGCATCAATTCCTGGAGTTCTTTCCAGTTCACATGGAATTCCTCCAGTTTACTATTCCTTTGAGCACAATAGTATTCCATCACCAGCATATACCACAATTTGTTCAGCCATTCCCCAATTGAAGGACATACCCTCATTTTCCAGTTTTTTGCCACCACAAAAAGCGCAGCTATAAATATTTTCATACATGTCTGTTTATCTATGATCTCTTTGGGGTACAAACCCAACAATGGTATGGCTGGATCAAAGGGCAGGCATTCTTTTATAGCCCTTTGAGCATGATTCCAAATTGCCAGCCAAAATGGTTGGATCAGTTCACAGCTCCACCAGCAATGCATTAATGTCCCAATTTTGCCACATCCCCTCCAACATTCATTACTCTCCCCTTCTTTCATTTTAGCCAATCTGCTAGGTGTGAGGTGATACCTCAGAGTTGTTTTGATTTGCAATTCTCTGATTATTAGATGTTTAGAACACTTTCTCATGTACTTATTGATACTTTTGATTTCTTTACCTGAAAATTGTCTATTCATGTCTCTTGCCCATTTATCAATTGGGGAATGGCTTGATTTTTTTTTTTTTTTATTTAATTATCTTTTTTTTTTTAACATTTATTAATAATCATTTTTAACATGGTTACATGATTCATGCTCCTATTTTCCCCTTCACCCCCCGCACTCCCCCCACCCATGGCCGACGCACTTTTCCACTGGTTTTGTCATGTGTCCTTAATCAAGACCAATTTCCCAATTGTTGGTGGTTGCATTGGTGTGGTAGTTTCGAGTCCACACCCTCAATCATGTCCGCCCCGACCCATGCGTTCAAGCAGTTGCTTTTCTTATATGTTTCCTCTCCTGCAGTCCTTCCTCTGAATGTGGGTAGCATTCTTTACCATAAATCCCTCAGAATTGTCCTGGGTCATTGCATTGCTGCTGGTACAGAAGCCCATTACATTCAATTTTACCACAGTATATCAGTCTCTGTGTACAATGTTCTTTTGGCTCTGCTCCTTTCGCTCTGCATCAGATCCCGGAGGTCTCTCCAGTTC
>NC_058130.1:214750248-214775666 GCF_016433145.1 Gracilinanus agilis
TCTTTCTCTTTCTTTCTCTCTCTCCTCTCCTCTCCCTCTTTTCCCCTCCTCTCCCTCTCTCTCTCTCTCTCCCTCCTTCTCCCCCTCCTTCTCCCCCTCTCTCTTCCCCTTCCTCTTTCTCTCCCCCTCCTTCCCTCTTTCTCTCATTCCTCTCTGCCCACCTTCCCTCTTCTCCCTCTATGTTTGTTCATCACTACTTGCTCTTAATTTTTAAAGTCAGGTCTTTAACTTTCAGATTTTTAAGACTTACTGACAAATGCGATTAAGATTAGGGGCTAATGAGCATTAGAATGAAATCTTTCATTTACTTGGAGAAGGGGACAATTTGTTTTATGAGTACTACAGCATTGACTCAGACAGCAGCAAGCTACCTGGCCTCAATGTGGCTACTGAAAATCTGGATTGATTGGGCATAGGGATTTGCCTGAACTCGTGGTTTTATTCTTCTATTTGAGAAGACATGGGAGTGGGAAACTGTTGCACCTCAGAGTCTGTGAGCTTTGCTTTCTACCAAACTAGGCATGGCTTACAGCGACAACTAGACATTTCAACAAAAGCTTCAGGTTCTGATTAGGGTGCCAGATGTCCGAAGACCTGGTCCAATCCAAGTGATACACCCTAAAGGAAGGAAGAGAGAAATGGAACTACAGAATCATCAAATGTTAAAGCAGCAAAGTGCTTTGGAAGGGTACCATAGTGGAAAGAGACCAGGAATTGGAGTTGGAAGATTTGAATTCCAATCCTGGATCAGACACTAACTAGATGTATGACTCTGCTAATCATTTAGCTTCTTTGGGACTTTAGTTTTAGACTGACAAAAGGTTGGAAGGGATCACAGGACTGGGATCTCATTGGTTTTAGGACCTTGGGGGTGAAGAAACTTTCTCTATCCATGAAGACCAGCCTCTGTAGGCATCTCAAAGTTTCAGCTGTTTAGATTCCTGAGTGGTTAAGCCACTTACTTAGGATGGTGCAGCCAATATATGTTCAGAGGTGAGACTTGAATGTAGGTCTTCGTGACTCTGAGATCATTTCTCTATTCACTAGGCCACATGACTTCTCCATATGTTGTTCAGTCATTTCAGTTGTCTTATTCTTTGTGGCTCATTTTTTTTTTGGCAAAATATTAGAATGGTTTGCCATTTTCTTTACTAGCTCATTTGACAGATGAGGAAACTGAGGCAAATGAGGTTAAGCGACTTGCCCAGGGTCATAATAAGTTAGTTAGCTAGTTTATCTTAGTGTCTCGAGTTCAGATTTGAACTCAGGAAGATGAGTCTTCCTGATTTCAGGCCTGAGACTATCCCCTGTGCCTCTTCATCTAAAAAAATAACACCTACTCCAATGGGCTATGGTGAAGGTTTAATGTATGTAAGATGCTTTGCAAACCCTTTAGTCCTATATAAATGTGAGCTTTCATTATGGCTTCCTTAAACTTTCTCATTATAGGTGGGAATACAGGGAGACAGATTTGCTGGAGGTCACTCAGCTTGTTAGTTGAAGAGCTGGGACTAGATCCTCAGAATCCTTGATTCCTAAGGCCCAATATTCTCTCCAGTATTTACATTTTAAAGTCATAAATGTTTTAAGCCCATTAGCTCCCTAGCAAGAGTTCTGTGGTTTAGGAACAGAGTAGAATTAACTGGCAGGTCTTTCTAATGTGGGTTTGTTTCCTTGAGAACACACATCGTGACTCAATCACATTCACCCGACACTGACTCTCAAAAGCTGAGCTGATCTGGAAAGTAAGAAATCCAGCAAGAATAGATGGATTCTTTGGAAAATGGAGAGCATGATCTGCTAAACATGTTTCTAATGGAGAACCTTAGAGTCGATTTACCCTTATGTCCTCGCTAGGGTACATCCCCCTGTTGTTCAGAGGAGAGAAAAATCCTTCAATCTTTCTGCCTTGAGTCTGGAGCTTTTTGTTGTTATTATTCAGTCATTTCAGTTGCGTCCCACTCTTTGTGACCCCATTTGGAGCTTGCTTAACAAAGATATGAACTGCCATTTCCTTCTCGAAGTCATTTAATAGATGAGGAAACTGAGGCAAACAGGATTACGTGACTTGCCCAGGGTTACACAGTGAGTAAATGCCCATGTTTATGCTCTGCAGCTTTGTAGTTGTTGAATATATATTTTTTCAAAATGTTTCAAAGGAGACTATTTCAATTCAATTCAAATACATTTAATTCAACAAATATTTATTAAGTTCTTACCACATCTATAGGTTTGTGCATTGTATAATCAAAAGAATTCTAGATTTAGACCCAAAGGGTCTGAGTTAAAATCTTTGCTCTACTACTTCCTATCTATTGAGTAAATCTCTTTCCTCTATGGGCCTCAGTTTCCTCATCTGTAACAGTAGGGGCTTGAATTAGATCTGTTAAATAAATCAGTAAGCATTTATTAAGTGCCTATTCTATGTCAGGCTCAGTGCTAGTTGTTGGGGATATAAAGACCAGAGTGAAATAGTCCCTATCCTCAAGGAGCTAGCATTCTATTATAGAAGACAACATGTGCAGAAGCAGATTTATACAAAATAGTTGCAAGGTGATTTTGGGGAGGGAAGTACTAGCAGCTGAGAGGAACTGGGAAATAGCTTCATGTAGAAGATGGCAGTTGAATTGAGTCTTGGAGGAAACTAGAGGCTGTAAGAGGCAAAGGGAAATGTGTTCTAGGCACATGGAACAGCTAGTTCAGAACAATGGAGGACCATGGATGTGCTTGAGAGAACTATAGCTGTGCCAGGAAGTGCTGTCTCCCAAAGGCTACTCAAGACCATGTTTGGTCATGAAATGACCTCAGCCTATTGGGAGAGAGAGGGATCAACCTTGAGTCCCAGGGTTGGTTAATACTTCTACTTGGGTGTGGCCATCGTGTTTCAGGAACAGTAAAAAAGACCAGTATGACAGCATAGGGCCATAAAGTTAGAGCTAGAAAGGTCCTTGAAGGTAATCTAATTCAATTTCTTCATTTCACAGATGAGGAAACAAGCCCAGAGAAATGAAGGAAGTCATTCCAAGTTACACAGTAAGTTAAGCAGCAAAGTATAGTATTTAAATTGGTCTCCAAACTATGCCCAAAGGGTGCTAAAAGACTGCCTGTCCTTTGCTGGGTTTATACCACAAAGAGATAATAGGGAAAAACACCTGAACAAAAATAATTATAGGGGCAGCTGGGTAGCTCAGTGGATTGAGAGCCAGGCCTAGAGACGGGAGGTCCTAGGTTCAAATCCGGCCTCAGACACTTCCCAGCTGTGTGACCCTGGGCAAGTCACTTGACCCCCATTGCCCACCCTTACCACTCTTCCACCTATGAGCTAATACACAGAAGTTAAGGGTTTAAAAACCAAAAAAAAAAAAAAAAATAAATAATTATAGCCATGCTTTTTATGGTGTCAAAAAATTGGAAAATGAGGGTATGCCCTTCAATTGGGGAATGGCTGAATAAACTGTGGTATCTGTTGGTGATGGAAAACTATTGTGCTAAAAGGAATAATGAACTGGAGGAATTCCATGTGAACTGGAAATACTTCTAGGAATTGAAGCAGAGTGAAAGGAGAAGAACCAGAAGAACATTATACCCAGAGACGGATACTCTGGTACAATCGAAAGTAATGGACTTCTCTACTAGCATCAATGCAATGACCCAGGACAATCCTGAGCAACTTATGAGAAAGAACACTATCTACATCCAGAGAAAGAACCGTGGGAATAGAAATACAGAAGAAAAACAATTGCTTGATCACATGGTTCGATGGGGATATGACTGAGGATATAGACTAAGCAATCACTCTAATGCAAATATAAATAATATGGAAATAGGTCTTGATCAATGACACATATTAAACCCAGTGGAATTGTGCATTGGCTACAGGAGGGGGTGGGAGAGGGGAGGGAAAGAACATGAATCTTGCAACCATGTAAAAATATTCTAAATTAACTAATTAAATAAAATTTTCCAAATTAAAAACAAAAAATACCCCCCCCCAACTCAACAAAATGAATTGGTCTCCAACTCTAAAATCCACACTCTTTCCATTTTATTCTCTTACAAAGACCCCATGCTCAAGGAACTTAGCCACTGAATGGGAATATAGAAGGACAAGATTACAAATAACTATGGTGGAAGAGATTGTCAGAGGAGGGAACCAATCAAAAACTAGGAGAGGGGCAGCTGAGTGGCTTAGTGGGTTGAGAGCCAGGCTTCCATATGGGAGGTACTGGGTTCAAATTTGGCCTCACACATTTCCTAGCTGTGTGATCCTGGTCAAGTCATTTAACCCCTATTGTTTGGACCTTACTTCTCTTCTGCTTGGAACCAATACACAGTATAGGTTCTAAGACAGAAGGAAAGGATTTAAAAATAAATAAAAATTATTTTATTTGAAAAATAGAAAAGGTTATGAGAATTATGAGGAGAGAGGGAATTCTTTCCATTGGAGGAATTTGGGCAAGGTTTCATGAATCAGTGGTTTCTGAGTTGGATATTGAAGGAAGAGAGAGAATTCAACAGATGGAGATGGGGTGGGGTGGGTAGGAAGTCCATTCTGGGGATGGTAGGAGCAAAGACCTACAGATGGGTGTAGTTTCAATGGGAGAAATAAGGAAGCAAAAATGTTTATTCATAGACATAGGTTTACCAGGAAACTGTAATAAAAAGTAGTCAGATGGTTTCAAGGGAAGAAGCCTGAGATTTGGCTTCTATTCCACTAGAGACATTCCCATGTCACCACTGAAAGGTTAATAAGAATGTGACGTAAACTGGATCTTCTCCCTTGCTTCAATGGCCCCTTTAGATGGGGGATCAGAGCAGAAAGATTGCCTTACTTCCTCACTTCTGCCTCTAATTTGAACCCCTAGTTCCCTTCAAGTCAAGGCTCGGCTTAAATGCTGCCTTCTACAAGATATGTCGTTCAGTCATTTCAGTCATATCTGACTTAAACTCATTTGAGATTTTTTTTGGATAAAGATCCTGGAGTAGTTTGTCATTTCCTTTTCCAGTTCATTTTACTGATTAGGAAATGGAGGCAAATGTGGTTAAATGACTTGTCCAGAGTAAGTGTCTGAGGCCAGATTTGAACTCAGGAAGATGAGTCTTCCTGGCTCCAGAACAACACTATTCCCTAGGCCACCTAGCTGACTTTCCTCATTCTTCAAGGTGTTAATACTCCCGTTACTCACAAACTAATTTGTGTTCTGTTCGTTTCCTTACCTGAGTACATGCTATGTTATTTCCCCCTATAGAATGCATGTCCTTGAAAGCAAGGACCATCTCAGTTTTGGTTTTGTGTCCTGTTGAATGGCGATGTACCTGCCATGTTGCAAGTGTTTAGCAAATACATGTTGAATTTGATCCTTCTTGTGGAGTGGGGAAGAAGTAGGTTTTCTTCTGTTCCATTCAATAAGAAACCATGGCGACTACTTTCTCCTCATGGGTGTTAGAATAGCCTCACCTCCCACTCAGGGCTGGAGAAATGGCCAGAACATCTTTTTTACCCCTGGAGAACAGAATGTTATGTCAGATCTGGCTTAGGAACATCCTTGCGGAGGTAGCAGTTGTTTGCTAAAATAAAGAGCATGAGATGTTGGATCACATCTAGCTGGATATTAATGACTGGGGAAGGAAATTCCTGAGAGTCCAATTGGACTATGCCAATGTCGGAGGGATAGGTTCTCAGAAGATGAGTAACCTGTTGGACTGCAAGGTGATCTCGCCCCTTTAAAGGACAGATGAAATCTTTTGGTTGAGTCATTCATTCCAAATGGACCTGGAGAAAACACTGCAAGAGAGTATTAATAATATGGTGAGGGAGTGACATATTCCAGTCCTCCCATTTGCTTTACTTCCCTCCCCCACTGCCCCCAACCAAGATTGTCCCCATGCCTGGGAAAGGATCACCCTGTTCTTTGAAAACTAAACAAAATGAGCATGCAAACTTGACCTTCGGGATCCTGACAACCACCACAGCAATGTGGAAGCCTCTGGGGAAGACTTGACCAACTTGCTACAACTTCTAATATTTTGGAATTGGAAGTGGCCAGAGCCCAACCCTAGGAGGAAACAAGGATAAACAGCATGTCTGTACCCCAGGAAGAAGTATAGAACAGCTCTGGGGCTCAAGACCCCACATGTCTCTCCCAGTTTAAGCTGAGGGTTCTTTCATGACCAAAAATGGTCTTGAGTCTCCTTTGAGAGATGACGCTTCCTGGCCTAGCTCAAGTCCTCCCAAGTGAGCACCGGGTGCTGGGATTGACTCAGGCGGAAAAGAGCCACATCCTGAACTACACACATCATTTCCTCCAGCCCCTCAGCATTCCTGAGCTGGGGCTTCCCATGCTAAGGGCTGACCTGGCCTGACCCTGCTTAACTGCTGAGTCCTGCCAGGGTTGCAGGACAAGGTAGTGTGGCTGTTGGCCAAAGAACACAATAGAAAGGGAAGGGAGAGGGAAGAGGGAAGAGTGGGTGATCCCATGAATGATTTTGATACTTCTGATTTCTGAATTGATTACCCAACTTTATCTTTACTGTTCCTCCCCCTTTCTGCCCCAACACATACCCACCCCAGAATTGGCTTTGGATTAACTATGATTTTCCATGCTAGATGTGGGAATACAATTCCTAGCCTGGGAGAGGGAGACTCACAATAATCCTGGGACCCCTCTGGCTCTGTTCCCATAAGCTGTGGAAAGAGTTCTGAATTAGAAGTCGGATTTCGGGTTTCATTTCTACCACTTAGTCCCTCTGTGATCTTGGGCAAGTCATCAGGGCCTCAGTTTTCTCATCTGTAAAATGAGAATATTGGACTAGATGGCTTTGGGGGACCCTCTCTGCTATGTAGATATGATCCTATGAATGTTCTCTAATCCTTTTGTCAAAACTGCTTTGTGTCAAACAGATACGCAGTCAAAGCCAGGAGCCGCATTTAGAGGAAATTAAAAACAATACTCAATAGGCAACAACTTCATACATTCTGAACACTATGGGATCTTTTCATGATGATCTGTGGCAAAGGTGTGTCTGCAGTCAGAAATTCTGGGCCTCCCAGGAAAAAAATTCAGAAATACTAGCACAATGCCTGGAATGAATATGGTTGGCACAGAATAAAATACTTGTTGATTGTTGAATGATTGAATCACAAAATAAACATTGCCCCAGTAGCTCCAGCATCACAATGAGGCTGGAACTCAACTTATTCCAGTGGAGATACGGAAATGAGTTAGGGTTACCTCTCTCTCTCTCTCTCTCTCTCTCTCTCTCTCTCTCTCTCTCTCTCTCTCTCTCTGTCTCTTCTCTCTCTCTGTCTCTCTCTGTCTCTCTCTGTCTCTCTGTCTCTCTCTCTCTCTCTGTCTCTCTCTGTCTCTCTCTGTCTCTCTCTGTCTCTCTCTGTCTCTCTCTCTCTCTCTCCCTCTCTCCCTCCTCTTATCTTCCATCTTAGAATCAATGCTGTGTATTGGCCGAAGAGTGTAGGCAATGGGGGTTAAGTGACTTGCCCAGGGTCACATAGCTAGGAAGAGTGTGAAGCATGTTTTGAACCCAGGACCTTCCATCTCCAGCCCTGGCTCTCTATTCTCTCAGCCACTGAGGGTTATCTCTCTTGTTCTGATTCTTATTTGCTCTCCATGGTCTTTTTTCACATTCCCTATGCAGAACAGCACAAAGTCCATCTTCTCCATGAAGTCTACCCTGATTGTAGATGAAAAACAATCTCTTCCTCCTTGAAATGCCTGTAGTACTTTCTGCACACCACTTCTTCATTACATGTCATATAATGTTTTATGCTGTTATCTTAGCTGTCAATATTTATATAGCTCTTTACTGAATTGCCTTATTTGATCTTCATCATCACTCTGTACTGGATTGACTGTCTTTTTTTTCTTTGTAGCCCTAGATCCTAGCACAGAAGGCAAGAGAATGGACTTGTGATTGATAGAGGGAACACCTGGATGGGGAAACTCCTTCTCTTAATGAAATAGACACTTGCACTGCAGTTTATAGTTTTGGGGAATTACCTAGAGCACTGAGAAGTAAAGTGACTTCCCCAGTGTCACATAGCCTGTATATAGTTTTCCTATTTCCAAGGCCAGTTCTTTATCTGCTACACCATTTTGCTTTGACAATGAATATAGTAGGTCTTAATTGTTGAACTGAATAGCATAGGTATTCCCATTTTTCAGTTGAGAAAACTGAGAGCCAGAGAGGACAAGTGCCTCTCACACAGCTAATAAATAGAAGTCCTAATACTTGAATCCAGTTCTCTGACATTCCCTCTCTTTCCTTAATCCAAAACTCTCTCCTCTATACCACACCTGTGTATGTCTTAATCTCACAGGATATTTGTGATCTATTTGAGGCCTATTTCTTTTTAAAATTAAAAAAATTATTCAAAGATACTTTTCCCCAATTACATGTAATAACAATTTTCAGCATGTTTCCCAAAATTATGAGATCTAAATTGTCTCTCTTCCTACCTTCTTTTCCCCCTCCCAGAGATGGTAAGCAATTTGATCTGGGTTATATGTGTATTATCACACAAAACATACTTCCATATTTGTCACTGTTGTGAGGGAATACTCATGTAAAGCCCAACCCCCCCAAATAAAACCACAAATAAGCCTAATGAAAAATCATATGCTTTGATCCACACTCTGACTCCAACAGTTCTTTCTCTGAAGGTGGATAGCATTCCCCATTATAAGTCTGTCCCAGATCATTGCATTGCTGAGTAGCTAAGTCTTTCACAGATGACCATTGTAAATATTGCTGTTACTGTGTACAATGTTCTCCTGGTTCTGCTTATTTCACTCTGCATCAGTTCATGTAGGTCTTTCCAGCATTTTTTCCTGAAATCATCTTGCTCATCATTTCTTATAGCACAATAGTATTCCATCACCATCATATACCACAGTTTGTTCAGCCATTCCCCAAGTGATGGACATTCCCTCAATTTTCAATTCTTCGCTGAGGCATTTCTTATACTTCTTTTTAATCCTACTTAATTCCTAACACAATATCCCGTGCACGTTAGGTATCTAACAAATATTCAGAGCCGTATGGATAAAAAATAAATTCCAAACCAGATAGGCAGAAAGACCTGCGTTTAAGTTTGACCTCTGAACCTACCACTGGTGTGATCCTGGCAAGAACAAGTCACTTACCTCTAAGTGTCTTAGGCAATATTCTAAAATACAAGTTGCAGAGCAGGTATCAATCTGTATCGATAGGTGGTGTTTTATTTTGTTTTGTTACTTCTAGAATTTCCCTATACTATGAAATCACAGGTCCAGTTAGTCCAAAGCCACATTGAATTATTAACCTTCAACTTTTTGCTATCTCCAGAAGGTTTTAGAGGCTCATCGAAGTAGGTGATGGAGTCAGAGATCTTTAAGGTACCTTAAATAATTGTAATATTCTAGAATTACCTTTTGTTGAATTAGCAGAACCTTGCATTGTAGGTAGGGCAAGCCTCTGCTATCAGCCCCATAATGTTCCCTTTAGCCCCTTTCAATGTTTGCATATTCTCAATCTATCTTGGGGCTGTTTAGATGGAATCTGCTCAAGGTTTGAGACTTCAAGAAACATTTGTTAGATGCTACTATGTGTAAAGCACTCTTCTAGGCACTAGGGATATAGAGACAAAAATGAAGCAGTCCTTGCCCTCAGAGAACCTACAGATCTGCTAAATGACCTTGAACAAGTCATTCTTCTTCCACCCTTCTTAAACTATAAAGATGGGCTAAATGGAAGGACTCAAACCAAATTCAATATCTATTTGGCTCAGTTTTAATTGGTGAAACATGTTAGTAGTTTTAGAAATTTGAGTCAATTCTAGTTTGAAATGGTACTCTTTGTTTTTCCTCCCCTAGCTAATAGTTTGGTAAGGAATAATAAACAGTTGATTCATTATAGATTCCAGAGGACAGATGGTAAAACACACTCTATTCTACTTAGTAGAATGTGTGTGTGTGTGTGTGTGTGTGTGTGTGTGTGTGTGTGTGTGTGTGTGTGTGTGACTATGGATGCCAAATGTGGTATACTTTGTCAGATGTGGTTACTGAGTTGATTGGTTTGACTTAACTATTTTTCTTTGGGAAAAGGGGAAAATTTATTATCAGAAGGGGAAAATATCAGGAAATTGTTGTAGAGAACCCCCCCAAATTTATTATTTATTAAATAATATAATAATTGTTAAAAAGCAAGAAAAAAAACAATGTTCCACGTTTCACACATTTACTAAAATGATATGTCCTAGTGATGTCTCAAACTCAACATGTCCCAAACTGAATTTATTCTCTTTCCACCAAAACCTGCTTCTTCTGACTTCACCATTCCTCTTTTTTTTTGAGGGAGGGGTCAGGTGCATAATTTTCTACCCAATATTCCATGATTGAGCTCTTGGTATTATCTTTGACTTGAGAGATGAGGAAAAGAGAAGAGTAAGTTATTAAATCTGGTCATTTCTACTTTTTCTCAGCTCTTGCAGTTGTTCTAATCCTACCTTTTCCTGGTTATATCCTTTGCCAAGTCAAGGCCCTTATTGCTGCCTACCTGGATTGTTGCAACAGATTCCTAACAAGTTTTTCTGCTTTCACTTTGTCTCCACTCCAATTCATGTTTTACATTGCTGCCAAATGATAATCATTATTTTCCTTATTTAAGGTATCGATACCATTTCTTATACCATAGTTATTTCATGATATACTTTTACCCACTGAACCCTCCAAATTATACAACATTTTGAAGTTGTAGTACACAACACTCTATACCTGTAATCCCCTAGCTCCCATTTTTCTCCAGGAGGGGAGGAGCTCAATTTTTAACCTCTGTTTTTCAGAACCAAGACTGTTATATGACATTTTGGTTCAGCTCCTTTTTTTTTTTTCCCTCTTGGTTTTATTTTCTTCAATCTGCTTCCCTCCTTACAAGTCTTCTCATATTTTTTTGAATTTCTTCTATCCATTATTTCTGATAGCACAATAATATTATTATTTTTTAATTAAACCCTTACCTTCTGTCTTAGAAATGACACTAAGTATCTATTCCAAGGGAGAAGAGCTCTAAGGGCTAGGCAATTGGAGTTAAGTGAGGTGCCCAGGGTCACACAGCTAGGAAATGTCTGAGGCTAGATTTGAACCCCAGGCCTTCTGTCTCTAGGACTGATACTCTATCCACTGAGTCACCTAGCTGTCCCTAGTACAATAATAGTCTATCACATTCATGGAAAACAATTTATTCATCCATTCCACCATCAATATACACTGATTTTGTTTCCAGTTTTTTTTTTTTATCACAAGGAGGACATTTTCACATTTTTCGTTATGTATGGGACTTTTTTTTTGGCCTTTCATTTCTGGGCCAAAGGGTATGAATAGTTTAATGACTTTGCTTCTATCTTTCCTATTGTTTTTCAGAATAGTTGAACCAATTTGTATTTCTGCATGGTTATGGTATATTAGTGATTCTTTCCTTATAGTCTCTCCAACATTATTTCTTTCTTGTCATATTTTGCCAATTTGATCAGGATAGGCTAAAACTTCAGAGTTTTATTCATTTTTGTTTCTCTTATGGGTGATTTGGAGAGCTTTAAATATGATTGCTGATCATTTGTATTTTTCTTCTGAAAACTGTTCACATTCTTTCTCCACTTACAAATGGCTCTTGGTCTTGTATATTTATGCTAGTATCTTATACATCTTTGATATCAGGTTTTTAGATGATGATTAAATGTCATCCTCTCATTCTAGGTGCATATTGTTTATGTAGGAGCTTTTAAAATTCCATATAACTGAATTTTTTTTTTCATTTTTTATCTTTAGCCTTTATTTGGCTAAGAATTTGCATCCTAACCTTAGATCTGAAAATTGTATTCCCCTCTAATTAAAAAGAAATTGCTATGAACTTTTATATTTAGGTCACGCATTCATTTGAAGCTTATTATGGAACATATTGTAACATGCTGGTCTAAACCCAATTTCTTTCTAGTTTTCTCAGCAGCTCCTGCTAGGGAATCCTTCTCTAATGATTTCTACTCTTGAGTTTATAAAAAATTGGGTTTGATTGTTCTTGGGTCTTACTTATCTTATTTGTCTTGGTGATTAACTTTTCTATTCTTTGTAACCAACAATAATGGCTTTTGTTGCTATTACTGGTATTGCTTTTTAATATAGTTTTATTTCTGATGCTGCAAGGCTTTCTTCAAACCTATTTATTTTTGTTCCCCTTAGATTCTAGATCTTTTGTTCCTCCAAATGAATTTTGTTATTATTTTATTACATTCTAAAAAGTAATCCTTTGGTAATCTGATTTACGCAGTGCTAAATAGTAATTTAATTTGGATAATATCACCAGACTTTGTTCTTACTTATTCATAGATCAACTGTATAGAATCATAGATTTAGGGATGGAATGTTTGAGTAAAAATGAACCTTCAGCCTTAGAATCCCCCACAATATTGACTCTAAGATAGAAGGTAAAGTGTTTTTTTTTTTTAATGAAATTTAGAAGTCATCTGGTTTAATGACCTCATTTTAATATGAGGAAACTGAGGCCTCGGAAGGTTAGATGCCTAGTCCAAGGTAATATGTGGTAAATCTCGGATTTAAACTCAGATCTATTGAATTCAAATCCAGCCCTCACCATGACACCACTCAAAACTCTGCAATGGTTGTCTAATGTCTGCTGAATAAAGGTCAGTCTCCCATGGCTGCCATCCAACATTTTCCACATCTTAGTTCCCCTCCAGGTAATCTCTGTTCACTTGCTCAACACTTTACTGATTATGAACATTTATTTGCTCTACTTGATATGCCTGGGACATCTTCTCCTTCCCTTTTCTCTACTTTATTCTTCCCCGACTCCTCCTAGGCTGCTGAATTTGTTTCCATCTTCGTTAAAGCCCGAGTCAAATGACTCCAGGAATCCTTCCTTCATCTCCTCAGTCTGTAATGGCCTTGTCCTACCTTACTGGCTTCCAACTAATAATATATGTTTTCTTTGTGCTTTTACACTGAAGGGAAACTGTGATATCAGTGATGTGGGCATTCCTTCCAGAGGTGTAATTCACAGCTCAGCCACATCTTCTCATCCTCTGTGATTCTTGATTGCATGCTCCTATAAATACTCCAGGGCATCCAGAAGGTGAAGTGGATAGAAAATTGGATCTGGAGTCAAAGAAGACCTGAATTCAAATCTGGCCTTAGACAATTACCAGCTGTGTGACCCTGTGTAGGTCACTTATCCTGTTTGCCCCAGACTCATCATCTGTAAAATGGAGATAATAATAGCACTTATCTCCCAGAATTGTTGTGAGGATCAAATGGGATAATAACTGTAAAGTACTTAGTACAATGCCTCATACATAGTGAGTGCTATAGAAATGTCAGATATTATTATTATTATTATTACTGTTTTGTTGTTGTACTCTATAGGGAATCTACCCAAATTCTTCTTCTTATTCTTTTTATGTTGTATGGGCAGTAGGGCAGCACTGGGTCTGCCCACCTGTAGTCCTTCACTTCTGTGGAACAAGTATACCTCCTTTTCCCATCATGCATTAATTAGATGATATCTTTACATCAGAGAGGCAACATCTACATTGGGCAGAGATAGTTTCAGAATCAGGAAGGACATGGGTTCAAATCTTACCTCTGACACAGTAGATAGATGTGTGACTCAGGGTAATTCATTTAACTCTTCAATGCCCCAGGCAATTTTCTAAGACTTTGTTACACATGAATTAGAGATATGCCTGGCTGCAATGATGGAATGAATTACATACCAAGAACTCCCTACACTGATGTATCACAGGAGGGCAAAGCATGTTCCTTCTCCCTCCCTTATTATCCACTTCTTGTGCAAAAGTCATCATTTACAATATGCTGCAGGCTCTTAAATCCCCCATTCATCTTTTCATTTCACTAAAGATATACAATTTTGATTCTTTGGAATGTCAATCCATTAATCACCAATCATTTATTAAGTATCCACTATGTTCTCGTCACTGTGCTCGATGCTGAGGATACTGAAAGAGACAAAAGACGGTCTCTGCCTTCAAGGAGCTTACAGTCAGCTGGAGGGGACAACATGCAAACAAATATTTCAAAGCAAGCTAAAAGGAAAAATGAAGTTATTATGGAAATAATTCATTAGGTAACAGAAGGAAGACTCTGGTTTTAGGAGGGGTTAGGGAAGGCTTTCTAGATAAAGTAGGATTTTACTTGGAACTTAAAGGAAGCCAGAGAGGTCAGTCATTGGAACAGAGAAAAGTGAGTGTTCCAGGCATGAGGGACAGCCAGAGAAAATGCCTAGAAATGAGAGATAGATGATGTTATTCATGGAACATCCTGGGGCCGATATCACTGGATTTCAACGTTACAATGTAGTAAGATTTTGGAGCTACTGTCCCAACTTAATTATACACTAGCAGATCTGGTGTCTGTAGGGAAGCTGGTTACATCTCTGCCTCAGGGTTCTAGAGATACTTTCAGAGGTTAGAGTGATTCTAATACTATATCTCATGCCCCCATTTCAGCATTCTCCTCAATACCAATATTATTGATTAGTACTCAACCATCACTTTAACCCATTGCTGTCACTTCAATATCACTAATAAGCAATTAATATCAATTAGCTTTTACCAAAAGCTATTTACTGAGAAGATACAGCAAGAAGTGGAAACTTATACATTCCATCCAATCTCTCTCCAATCCCTCTTTTCTTTCACCATCTCTGTCCTTGGGGAGAGGGGGCTCAAACTTATAGCTATTGCTACAAAGAATTTGCCTCACACAGTTAACCTTTTGTGTGGCTTAGCCAGTAAAGAAGTTGCCTCCCTGCATGAAGGACGTGGAATCTAGTAGGTGGTTCCTTAGAGTACTCTGGATGTAGCTGCTGTCAAATTCTTCTATAGAATGTTCCTCTTCTGGTGGATCTTCCAGTCTTTCAAAGCTCACAAACTTAATATAAAAATGTGTTGGGGCTTCAATAGTTCTTTTTTTCCCCCCCCAAATTCTCATCTTCTCTCTTTTTTTATTTGAAAATTTTTATTTAACTAATTAATTTAGAATATTTTTCTATGGTTACATGATTCATGTTCTTTCCCTCTCCTCCTGCCACCCCCCTCCCATAGCCAACAAGCAATTCCATTGAGTTTTACATGTGTCATTGATCAAGACCTATTTCCATATTATTGATATTTGCACGAGGGTGATCATTTAGAGCAGGGGTCGGCAACGGATGACTCTTTCTGCAGGAGCCATAAAGTCAATTTTTTTCAGGCGCTGTTACAGGAGCGGAACTGTGAGCACTGTATGGCTCTCATGAAATCACATTTTTAAAAATGTGGCTTTTATGGCTCTCACAGCCAAAAAGGTTGCCAACCCCTGATTTAGAGTCTACATCCCTAATCATACCCCCATTGACTCATGTGATCAAACAGTTGTTTTCTTCTGTGTTTCTACTGCCACAGTTCTTTCTCTGGATGTGGATAGCGTTCTTTCTCATAAGTCCCTCAGCTTTGCTCTGGATCCTTGCATTGCTGCTCATAGAGAAGTCCATTACATTCAATTGTACCACAGTGTATCTGTCTCTGGGTATAAGGTTCTCCTGGTTCTGCTTCTTTTGCTCTGCATCAATTCTTGGAGGTCATTCCAGTTCACATGGAATTCCTCCAGTTCATTATTCCTTTCAGCACAATAGTATTCCATCATCAACGGATACCACAATTTGTTTAGCCATTCCCCAAGCTAAGGGCATCCCCTCATTTTCCAATTTTTTTGCCACCCATCTTCTCTCTTAGAATTGATATGAAGTATGGGTTCCAAGGTAGAAGAGAGACAAGGGCTAGGCAGTTAGGGCTGACATACCCAGGATCACACAGCTAGGAAGAATCTGAGGCCAAATTTGAACCCAAGGAATGCCTATTGTGAGGCATGACTCTCTATTCACTGAGCCACCTAGCTACCCCAGCTTTAATAGTCCTTCATCTAAAACCTGGGAAGGATAGACACAACAGAGACAAAAATCTTTCAACATTTCATGGAGATTGGTTGAAGGAAGAATGAGACCCTATTGGCCTTAGCAGTTATTGATTACACATGCTCTGAACTGGAGAGCCAGGTTTTTCCATCCTACATCAACACATATTTTTGGAAGCAGGTTTGCCCAACATCTATGGAAGTCCCCAGAGCCCATGCCCAGGACTTGGATCTTATTACCCAGCTCCCTATTTCAGAGTTATTCCCTAATTCAAATCCCTATTAGTATCACAGGAAGAATATTGATATTAAATAGGTATCATTTTGTTCAAGGAGCAGTTTGGGACCATTGAAAGCATCTCACGGTTCCCAAATACAATCCAGCCTGCTCTCTTACCATGTTACTTACTTACTTAATTACTAGTTACCAGGTAGTATTTTATATTCTAGTTATACATATATCTGTCATCTTCCTTTCCTGATCTATAAGCCCTCTGAGCACTGGGATTATGTCTTATCTAAATCATGTACTTCCTCCAAGAAGTAGCGCGGTGTTCTGCTCACAGTATGTTGTTCAGTCATTTTCAGTTGTGTCCAACTCTTCCCAATCCCATTTGGGATTTTCCTGGCAGAAAAAATGGAGTGGTTTGCCATTTCCTTCTCCAGGTCATTTGACAGATGAGGAAATCAAGGCAAACAAGATTCAATGACTTAGCCAGGGTCACATAGTACACATCTGAGGCCAGATCTGAACTCGGGAAGATGAGTTTTACATACTCTGTGCCTGACATTATATCCAGCCACCTAGTTGCTCCATAGTAGTTCTTATTAGATATTATATAAATATAATAATTAGATAACATGTATTATATATATGAGTTGAGTTTTCACTGGGGGGGGGGCGGTGTCAGCAAATTCCTGTGTCTTATTCTACTTTTTGAGTCTCTCTTTCCTCCTTGTCACTGGTGGATGGATTTCAAGTTATTTTGGTTTGGGGGATCAGAGATTTAGAATTGGATAGGCTTTTAGAGGTCACTGAGATCAACCCCCTCATTTTGCCCAGGAGGAAACGAGACCTCCAGAGGTTAAGTGACTTTCCTGGGATCACTCAGATGGTATTTGTTGAAAAATTTTTCTAGCCTGATGTCCCAACATTTTCCTTTTTTTTTTCCTTCAATTTTGACACACTCCCTGTACAAGTTTAATTCCCTGAAGCAATTGGAGTGTAGTTATTTCTTTGTTCTATAGTGTCCATCGTTTAAATGCCCATTCATCAGTCCAGAGGGTCCCACGATGATAATTCCTTAAGCTTCCTTTACCTCTCCCAGGCAGAGTCATGGTGGAAACATGAGGATGATTTCCCACAGCTGTTCTCTTGGGTCCTGGGTGGGTTTGTTTCAAGATTTGCCTGCTTACAGGATGGTTTGAAGACTAAAACTCTCAGAATACCCTTTGTCATGCCTAGGAGGAGGGAGATTGGGAAGGGATGGGACAGCAGGGGTTGGAAGACAGCTTGAAATGTTTTACCAACCCCAACTGCTATATTAATACCTTTCATCCCCTCCAGAAAAAATACAAGTGAGCCAGCCTATTTTGCATCATAAAATGAAGTACGGAGATGGTGATGTCGGCTTCTGTACTTGGAGGCGATACACATTTCTCTGATTTTTGAATGCTTGCCATTTATCAGCAACTGAAATTAATCTTCAGCTCTTGGGCAAAGCTGCAATCCAGTTCATTAATCATATTTTGCATTTTCCCTGTATTAGACTGTTAAGACTTGTTCCTGATAGGGCTGGAAAATATTTCTTTCATCCTAATGGCTTGATGCCCACAAATGTCTTTTAATTATATTTACCTGGAGTTATCGAGTTTGGAATGGTAAGTGCAGGCGACTCATCTTTGAAGTCATCCTGAGTTCCTAAGAGTAACTGTCCGGTGATGTTTTCTTTGATCCATAGGCTAAACTACCACCCAAGAAGCCCTGGAGTGGTTGGGGCCCAGGCAAGGAGACTTTACCCCCTCCTTCTCTTCTCTCCTCCCGGGGACATGACCAGGGCATTTCTGGGGGCCTTGGACTGGAGGGAGGAGGTGGAGGGCCCTTTTGCAAAATTCCAGTTGGGTCTTGGTGTTTAAACTTACAGTTTCACTTTGATGTATAAAAGCCAAAGAGACAAATATATTTTAGTCTCCCATATTATGGATTCTTCTCTCCCAGTTGGGCACATTTGGTCCTATTTGTTGAAAACAAGATGTGAGACCCAGAGAAAATAGGATTGAACCGGAATTGTTGAAGTAAATGAAGTCAGTATTGAAACACTGGCACAGAACAGCAATCATGATGTTTGGTAATAGGAGCATTGGACTTGGAGTAAGTGGATCTGATCCTGGTCTTGGATAGGCCACAAATTCACTGTGTGTCCTTGTGGGCAAGTCACTTTCTTTCCTTGGCCAGTAGAAATCAACCATCAATGACTAGTGGTCCCCCGCTCCCACCTCCAGGGCCCCTTTCCCAATAGATCATTTTTCATTTCTCTAATGCACTTAGTAATTACTATTATATAGTTACTTTGTACATTTCTGCATCTAATTTGATAAACAATCACTAACTTTTATATAAGGCTTTGAGATTTGCAAAATGTTTTGCATATATGATTTCATTTTATCCACATAATAGATGAGATGATAATGGGCAGTATTATTCCCATTTTACAGATGGGGAAATTGAGACACAAAGAGGTTAAATAATTTATCCAGATTCATACCCCTTGTGTCTGAGCTAGTATTTCAATCCCAATCCTCTAGAATTCAGATTCATCTCTCTTCCAATCATTTCTTTGTTTCTTTCTATTTGTTTCTTTCATTTATTCTTTCTTTTCTTTTCTTCTCTTCCTTCCTTCCTTCCTTCCTTCCTTCCTTCCTTCCTTTCTCTTTCCCCTTAGCTTCCATCTGCAGTTCCAAGGAAGAAGAGCAGTAAGGGCTAGGCAGCTGAGGTTAAATGATTTACCCAGTGTCACACAGCCAGGCAGATTTGATCTCTGGTCTCCAGGCCTGGCTCTGAGTCCCCTGAGTCACATAGTTGCCCTCCTATGTTTCTTTCTTTCTTCTTTTTTTTAACTTCTGTGTATTGGCTCCTAGGTGGAAGAGTGGTAAGGATGGGCAATGGGGGTCAAGTGACTTGCCCAGGGTCACACAGCTGGGAAGTGTCTGAGGCCAGATTTGAACCTAGGACCTTCTGACTCCAGGCCTGACTCTCAATCCACTGAGCTACCCAGCTGCCCCCCCCCATCTATGTTTCTTAAAAACATTCATAAAAACCTACATCGAATTGGTTATTTTTTCAGGAAGGGGAAGGGGAAGCAGGGAGGGAATTTAGATTGCAAAATATCAGAAAACAAACATTGAATATTGCCTCTATGGCTAATTGGGGGAAAATACAATAAAATATGACTGGAGGAGAGAAAGACATCCATTAAGTGACTACTGTATATATAATGACCTATGCTGTGCATTGAGGGTACAGATAAGGAGGGAAACATACATTTATTAAGAACTCACTCTGTGCCAGGCACTTATAAATGCTAAACTCATTGGATTCTTACAACAATCTTAAGAGATTGGTACTAGTATTATCTCCATTTTTTAGCTGAGAAGACTGAGGCAGGCAGAGTTAAGTGACTTGCTCAGGGTTATACAGCCAGGGTGTATTTGAGGTCAGATTTGAACTCGGGTCTTTCTGACTCCAGACTCAACACTATTCACTGAACCACCTAGAAAATTAAATGGTCCATACCTTCAAGGACCTTATTTACCTTATATTCTACTGGACGGGAAATAGCACGTGCACAAATAAGTGTAATGGGAGGAATTGGAGAGTATCCACAGCTGGGGGGATCAGGAGAGGAGGTGGTAGGAGAGAGGCTGAATTTAGGAGGGAGTACATTCTGAGCATTGGTGATGGTTTACTCAGAGGTCTGAAGATGGATGATGGAATTGGGTTTCTGGGGAAGGGGGAAGAAATAAACTTTGATGTAGCAAGTACTCTGTGGAGTAGAATTAAAAGAAGTACTCGTGGCTTAAAAATAAAAATAATAACACTCTTTGCCCCAGAAAGACCTACCAGATTTTTAAAAAGATAGATTTTTATAGATATCTTTTTGTTTTTATATCACACAATCTCCCCCCGCTCCCCCCTCCCCCAGATATCCTTCTCTTATCTTTCTTTTTATTCTCTAGTCCCAAACTCTAGGATGTTTCCTTGCCTCAGGAAGGGAGCATACAGGGAAAAAAAAGGACAAATTTTATAATTCTATCCAGTTCCAAGACAGTCTTACTCCCTCTAGAGAAGTTGCTATCTTTCCTTTCTGGTGGAGGAGATACATAAGTGGGCATCTTCTCTGTGACCAATCTTAGTTGCCTGGGGGTTCTAAGTAATTAAGCACTTGCCCAGGGATCTTAGCCAAGGTTTATCAGAGGTAGAACTTGAATCCAAAGCTTCCCAATTCCCTAAATAAGCTCATTATTCTGGATTTTCCTTTAAAAAAAAGGGGGGGGGATTGTTAAATTGAAATCATCTATCCCTCCAGCATCTCTGCCAAGAAAATCTCAAATGGAGTCATGGAGAGTGGGACAAGACTGAAAATGACTGAACATCACTAACAATAAATCCATCCTTTAATAAATGAGGAAACTAAGGGCTCGTCTAACATCAACACTATTGGATTGATTTATAATGTAGATTATGTATCTTAGGCCTGTAGAAGGAAAAAGAGAGGAAAAGAGTCTTTAGAAGTGAATTTTCACTCTAGCCCAGAGATTTTTTTCTACATGGTGCAAAAAGAGAAGGAAACCTTGCTCAGCGGCACATAAATTGGTTTGTTCTTTTCCTGTAAAGCAGCTGCTAATCCTGTTACTCTGATAAGACAGGAGGCTTAGCGAGCACTGGGGCTGAAAGGTGATTCATGCTTTTATGATCTGTTATTGGAGATGAGGGCTTTTACATACTAAACCCTTTCCAAAACCCTGGTCAATTATCTCAGCCTTCAAAGGACACTGCTGTCAAGACACTGGCTCTTAAGAACTAAAGATTAGCCTTTAACTGACCAACTGGGTGAATCTAATCCTTAGCTCAAATGTTATAATGGAAAGAGTACTGGATTCAGAATCACAGGACCTGGGTTCCAATTCTGCCTCAGGTACTTAGTACTTCTGTGACCTTGAACAAATCATTTAACTCCTCTAAGGCTATGTTTCCTCCTGTGAAAAATGAAAGAGTTGGACTAGAAAGTTCCCTTCCAGCTCTAGATCCTTCCCTTAACTTTCCTTCTCATTTTAACTATTCAATTAATGAGGGAGCTAGGTGGCATGGTAGATGGAGTGCTAGACATGGAGTTAGGAAGACCCAAATACAAATCCATCCTCAGATACATGTTAGCTGTGTGATCCTGGGCAAGTCAGTTAACTTCTGTCTGCCTCAGTTTCCTCCAACTATAAAATGGGGGAAATAATCATACCAACTATCAGGGTTATTGGGAGGTTTGAATGAGAAAATATTTGCAGAAGTGCTTGAATCACATAGTAGTTACTGAATAAATAAATGTTTCCTTCCTTCCCTCCTTTGCTGAGCTTTAAAGAGGAGAATCCTCTTGAGGAGGAGAGCAGGATGAGTTGGTGACTTCCCTTCTATGAAGGTCTGGGAATTGGCATAGTTGAAGAGAGTATTCACAAAATGTGGTAACTCAAATTTATATGGCCACCTCAATTTACAGAGTGCTTTCCTCCCTACCACCCTGTGAAGTAGGCGGTATGTGTATTTACCCATTGTACAGATGAGAAAACAAAAGTTTAGAGAAGTCTCCATCCTATTGCTAAATATTGAATTAAAAATTCTATGTATAATAAGATTATCATGTAATAATAATAATAACATTTATACAATATTAAGATCTTTATAAATATTATCTTATTTGATCCTTACACAATCTTGGGAGATAGATTATATTAGTATCCCTATTTTACAGGGGAGGAAACTGAGGTGAGGTGGCTTGTCCAGGACCACCCAACTAATAAATGTCTGGAGTCCAGATTTGAACCCAGATCTTCCTGACTCCAGGCACAGGGTTCTATCCACTGCTCACTTAGCTGTCCTTTATCCAAGTTCAATTCTCTTTCCACAGCACCATGGTACTTCTTGTTTTTTTGTTTTTAAATATTTAAATATTTACTTCTTTCTTAGAAATGACAACTAATAATCAGTTCCAAGGCAGAAAAGCAGTAAAGGTGAGGCAGTTAGGGTTAAATGACTTGCCCAGGATCACACCGCTTGCTTTGAACCTAGGTCTTTCTGACTCCAGATCTGTCCACTGAGCCACCTTGCCACCTCTATCATTTGCTTTTAAAAAAATTTCTGTCTCTGACCTAGATACTTTTAAGTCCTTGCTGGAGAATGTCATAGCAAAAATATCATCAAGGAAGAAGGTCCTGCCCTGAGAGTAGCCTTTTGGGGGGGTCATGTTTGAGGGGTAAATGGAGGGCAGAGGGAGCATTCCTGGTTTCCTTTTAAGAGTGGGAGCAGGGTGTAGGATTTGAGCATCTCCGGTTCTGTGTTCACTCTCCACATTTCATGGTTTCCCAGGGAGGCTATGCTGGGGATAGAATGACCAATTATTCTTTCCAGCTCAGCAGGAAGAATGCCATCAGTAATGGAGAGCTGGAGAGAGGAGCTTTAATTGAGAACAATTAGCAAGAAAAGCCTCCTAGAAATGCTCCTACTTACTTCCATCTAGGACAAGCCTTCTTTGACAATGGTAGACAGCTTCTGTGTGGGTGAGCCTGTATATGTGTGCCATTTCTCTGTGACCAATTAGCTTGGTGACTTAGGGCCCAATATTGACAATAGCCAGCCTGTGGGTTTGATGCCCATGGGGCCCATTAGTTTTGGGTCAGGTACCCAGCTGGTAGCCCTGGGACAGGAAAGCAGCCTTCCTACAAATGCATGAGATTTGTCACAAGACGGGAGTGTAGCTGACTCATTTTGAAGCATCGTCTCTACTGGAGGAAGGAATCAAAGCAAGTATCCTGCTAGGAATCACTTAGAAGTACCTTAAAGTAGAAATATTAGAGCTGGAAGGGATCTTAGAGATCATCTGATACAGCTCCCTCATTCCTTTTTGCTTTTCTTTTTTCTAAAAACTCTTTATCTTCTGTCTTAGAATCAATACTATGGATAGATTCCAAGGCAGAAGAGTGGCCTGGGCTAGGCAATGGGGGTAAAGTGACTTGACCAGAGTCATAGAGCCAGCAAGTGTCTGAATCCAGATTTGAACCCAAGACGTCTCATCTCTAGGCCTGGCTCTCAATCTATTGTGGGGAAAATACTCCCCTCCCCCATAAGTTATTGCTACAGTTAGGTTTATATTCAAAACAGCTGTAATTTAGTGTATAAAAGAATTATGAAGATAAAAAAACAAAAGAGAGGCAGCTGGGTAGCTCAGTGGATTGAGAGCCAGGCCTAGAAGACAGAAGGTCCTGGGTTCAGATCTGGCTTCAGATACTTACTAGCTGTGTGACCCTGGGCAAATTACTTTACCCTCTTTATCCCTCATCTGTAAAATGATCTAGAGAAAAAAAAATGGCAAACTACTCTATTTTCTTGGCCAAGAAAACCCCAAATAGAATCATGAAGAGTCAGACATGACTGAAAAATGACTGAACAACAACAACCCTTCCCTCGAGGAGTTAATAATCTCATTGGAGACACAAGATGCTGTATACTACCTTGCATAATAATATAATTGTTTCATATGTCATATTCCATGACTCAGAGCAAAATTGATCTCCTCCGGCTAATCTGCCCTCACTAGACTCATTGCTAGATGTCTCAGCCTGAAATACTGTCTCATTTCTTTCTTGTTCACTTATCTAGGTCCCTTCCTTCCTTCAGGGGCTCACCCACAGCCATACCTCCTCTCGGAACACTTTGGGGATCACCCCAAGTCAATAGGCTTCCAGATTCCTTCCTGTAGCGTGGCCTACTCTGATCCTTTGATGCTAATTGTATGGGACTCATTACTGTTAGTTCATTGCTCATATCTTATCTCCATAACTCTATGGCAAATTTCTCAAGGGCAAGGACCAAGTTTTATACTTCATCTGGCCTCCAGATCCTAGAGTGGTATCGTGCACATATTACGTAGTCAACAAATGTTTGCTGAACTGGGAGCTGGGTAGGCAATGTAGGGAGGGACATGGCCTTCCGATGTTAGACAGATACTAGCATGCACTACAGATAGCTGGTCCTTGTTGTTGTTGTTCACTTGGGTCCCACTCTTCATGACTCCGTGGACCATAGCTATCCTTGGGGTTTTCTGGCAAAGATACTGGAGTGGTTTGCCATTTCCTTCTCCAGTGGATTCTTTTTGTCAGGTAAATCAGAGATTAAGTGATTTGCCTAGGATCACACAGTTAGGAAATTTCCAGGTCAAATTTGAACTCAGGTCTTCTTGTCTCCAGGTCCAGTGCCCTGAGCCAAAGCTGTGTTTGGATGGGCCTTACTTGGAAATAAAACCTTTGTATGTAAGGTACAGTGAGTGACAGGTTTCAATGTGTCCCAGCTGCCCTTGCCCTTCAGGCAATTAAGACTAGGGAACAGCTAATTTATATAAGAAGCAAACACGGAAGCCGCTGTGACCTTTCCAAGACACTTTCATTGATTCATCTCCCATAGCCTCTCCCTCTGCTGCTGAACTTTTAATATTCTATTTTGCAGTTTGATAAATCTCCTCCAGACAATTCTTGAGGTGCCTTCAATTTCTCAGATTCTCTATGGGGTGTTAAGTCCTTCTATCCAGGAAAGGTCAACCAAGCAACTGTGACTTATTCTTCTAAGGAACAACATTTTGTATTTCATCAGTCATTAATACTTAGCTCTTGTCATTTGGGGGAGTGACAGACTGTTTGCCATAGGCTATTTCTGGTTTGTCACCAGTCTCATAAAGGAGCCTTTTCATTAAATTCCATTGCTTGGAAGTGATACATAATTCCTTACTGGTCTGCGGTCTGCCATGTTGGAGGTAGTGTGATGTAGAGGAAGGAAGGTACTCCGGTCTCAGGAAACCTGGGTTCTAATCCTGGCTCTGCCAGCAAGAATGGGATCCGAGGCAAGATACTTTCTTCCTTAGGACAACAAAGATCTCAGCTCTTCTTTGTTTAACTGCTCAGGCTGGTAATTTTGCTTTAGGCACTAGCAATTTGTGATTGATTGTTTTAGAAACTATCTTGGTGATAGAAAACTGAAACAGAAATTTACTTTATGCTTGGCTCTTAAGGCTGCTGCCATAATGAAGAATGTTTCTCTCTCTCTCTCTCTCTCTCTCTCTCTCTCTCTCTCTCTCTCTCTCTCTCTCTCTCTCTCTCTCTGTCTTCTCTTCTCTTCTCTTCTCT
>NC_058130.1:214775714-214795415 GCF_016433145.1 Gracilinanus agilis
TTTTAAAAAATGTCCTCTAGTATAATAATGCTTTAGAATAAACTATAAACTCCTGTTTAGCTTGCAAAGCCCTTAAAAACCTGACCCTTACCTATCTTTCCAGTCTCTGTCTCTCCTTTACTCTGTGGTCCGACCCAAATGGCATTTCTTTTCTCACACACTGCTCTCCATCTCCAGGCTATCTGGTAAGCCTAGTAATTCCTTACCGCTCCCTCATACAGTCTGTCTGTCTCTGTCTCTGTCTCTGTCTCTGTCTCTGTCTCTGTCTCTGTCTCTGTCTCTGTCTCTGTCTTCTCTTCTCTTCTCTTCTCTTCTCTTCTCTTCTCTTCTCTTCTCTTCTCTTCTCTTCTCTTCTTCTCTTTTCTCTCTCTCACATATTCTTTTATTTTTGCTTCCTCTTTCACACATCTTTATTTTTTTCCCCTCTCCCTTCTCCTCTCTTCTTCTCTAACACTGCCCCCCCTCCATCTTAAGTGAAATCTTTAAGAGATATGGCAAGGGAGCAGCAAGGTGGCTCAGTGGATAGAGAGACAGGCCTGGAGATAAGAATCTTGGGTTCTGATTTGGTCTCAGACCCTTCCTAGCTGTGTGAGCCTGGGCAAGTCACTTAATCCCCATTGCCTAACCCTTACTTCTACCTTGGAGGCAATACTTAGTATCCATTCTAAGGCAAAATGTAAGCATTTAAGGGGATAAAAAGATCTAAGTAAATTATGGGACAGCTAGGTAGCTCAGTGGATAGAGAGCCAGGTTTGGAGACAGAAGGTCCTGGGTTTAATTTGGTCTCAGATCCTTCCTAGCTGTGTGACTCTGGGTAGGTCACTTAATCCCTGTTAACCCTTAACTCTTCTGCCTTGGAACCAATACTTAATATCCATTCTAAGACAAAATGTAAGCATTTAAGAGGGGAAAAAGATCTAGGTAAATTATGGGACAGCTGGGTGGCTCAATGAGTAGAGCGCCAGGCCTGGAGAAAGGAGGTCCTGGGTTCAAATCTAGCCTCACACACTATGACCCTGGACAAATCACTTAAGCCCATTGCTTAGCCCTTTCCACTCTTCTGCCTTGGAACCAATACACAGTGTTGATTCTAAGACAGAAGCTAAGGATTTAAAAAGAAAAGAGAGTGGGGACTGACTACCCATAGCAGCCTCCAACCTCTAGTTGAATCCACCAGAGTTTCCTGGCTTCCCAACCCCAGTAACCTTTCACATTTTCTGTCCAAGGAAGGCTCACCGGCCTTTGGCAAGGAGAGGGTTAAGTGGCAGTTGTCTTCTGGTTAGTAATTGCCCTAGTCATCATTATAGTAATTGCAGTGTGGTACTTCAATGATCCGGGAGCTGTAATCCAAGCTCTTAATTAGTCAATGGAGAAAGCTCTGAAGAGAGCAGAGGAAAAAAGATGCCTTTAAAGGGACCCTGCTGAGTGATGCCTTAAAACTTCAGCATAGTTATCTGCCTCATTGGGCCAGTAACCTCCCTGTCTGTCCTAAGATGCAGAAAAATGCAGTTATCTTAAAAAAAGAAAATCACCAGATGGGCAACTTTCCCACTTGGAAAGCTCATGTGTCTTCCCCACCCCCGGACTGGAGCCCCAGCAGGGAATTTGGAAAGAGGCTGAATCTTTCCTCTGCTCCATCTCTTTCCCACTGAGAGATCTCCTCTGTGATAGGAGAGGAAGCCTGCGGTGCCTCAGGGATCCACCTGGCTGAGAGAGGACTCTGATGGGGAGGGTAAGGGAGGGGAAGTGACAGCACTTGGTCTCACTTTTGAGTCTTCCTTCCTTTCCCCATTCCTTGATATAGGGGAGGCTTCCAGAACTCAGTCCCTGGGGAAGGTCTTTGCCCAATCAGCCTTTTACCAGTTTCCGGCCACTGATTGATCTACCCTCAGACTTTTGGCTTGGAGCCCAGGGCAAGGGTTAAGTGACTGACCATTGGTACAGTGTGAAGTTGGCCCAAATGTGATATGATGGGAAGTCTGCTCTATGGCTCAATTGCCCTCTAGGCAGAGGAGGTGACTGTGAAGGTGATATTATTGGAAAGATGCTAGGAACAGCCCACACCGATCAAAAATATATCCTTCATATGCCCCTCTAGTTGACTGAAATTCCCATGAAATAGTTACCCCAGTAGGCTCTCTAACCATTGAGCCACCTTGTTGCTTCCTTGCCACATATCTTAAAGATTCAGCTTAGGATGAGGGGGATGGCTAGAGAAAAAAAGAAGAGTTGAGAAGAGAGGAAGAGAGAGGAGAGAAGAAGGGAGGAGAGGGGAGGAAAATGAAGGGTTAATAATGCATTGGAGACCCCTGTTAATATATTACCTCCCTCCCCTCTAACATTTTGCAGTTTATCAACTATTAACAGGTCGACAAATTTAATGTTTTAGTTTATAATAATGATCGCAGCTAACATTTATTTGCCGCTTTAAGATTTGCAATCTGTGAGGTAAAAGCTATTATTATCTTTCTCTTAATTGCTATAATTACCATCCACATTTTACAGATGAAGAAAACTAGTACCGAGAAAGGTTAAGTGATTTGCTAGGAAGTGTCTGAGGGAAGATCTGAACCCCAAACTTCCTGACCCCAAGTCCCCCATGGTCCCTCTCATAATCAGTCAATCAATAAATTTTTATCAAGTATTTAATATGTTTCAGGTATTTCCCTAGGTGCTGAATTTTCAGAAAGCAAAAGTAATACATTCTCTGCCGTCAAGGAGTGTATAATCAGAGGAAGAGAAAATATGTACATAGAGAGGGCTAAACAAAATAGAGACAAGGTTTTCTATTTTCAAATTTTTTTTAATTACATGTAAAATAATTTTTAACTTTCATTTTTAAAATTCCAAGTTCCAAATTCCCTTCCTCCCTCCTTCCCTCCCTTCCCCTTCAATGAGAAGGCAAGTAGTTTGATATGGGTTATACATGTGCAGTCATGCAAAACATCATTCCATATTAGTCATGTGATACAAGATAATTTCAATGAGAAGGCACTAACAGAAGATGAGAGGCTTGGAAGAATGTTAAGAAAGGCCCACTTTGACCAAAAAATTTTCTCTTCATTGTCCTTTCAGTTGGCTGAAATTCTCATGAAATAATCACCCCTCTGATCGAAGGTAGTGATGGCAAACCTTTTAGAGATGGAGTGCTGGGCCCTTCCCCCACAACTGAGTGCTAGGCTCACTTTGTACCCCGCTTACCCCAGGCAGGGAGGGAGAAAGTGCTCCCATAGGCTGCAGGGTGGAGGGGCTGGTGAAGTGAGGAATGTCCTCAGTGAGTGTAGAGAGGGGAAGGGGAATAGTCTGAGTGCTCTGCTCTCCTCCAGCTCTGCCACCTATGAGCCACCCCCACTTACCCTCTGTGTGCTCCCATTTGCTGTTGGGTAGAAAGAAGGGGAAGCATGGTGGAGAGGGGGAGGGAAGCAGCTCTGTCCAAATCTCTTTGCTTTTCTAGTAATGAACTTGGGGTGGGGGGAGGAGGGCAGCTGTATGCTCACAGAGAATGCTCAGTGTGCCATCTTTGGCACCTGTGCCATAGGTTCACCATCACTGATCTAAGGTATTCTCAGCCCCCATGAGTGATCATGGAAGCAAGAAAAGCTTCCTATGGAAGGTGACACTTGATTTGGGCTTTTAAGGATACTAGGGATTCTAAGAGTTAGAGGAGAGGAGGGAAAGCATGGGGGGCAGGGTGGGTAGTCTACAAAAAAAACTAGAAATGGTAGATGGAATGCTATGAAAGGCCAATTTGACTGAATTATAGAATGTATGAAGGAGAGTTATGTGTAATAAGATAAAAAAGGTGGTTCTGGGCCAGGTTAAGAAGGATTTTGAATGCCTGACAGAAGAGTTTATGTTTAATCCTGAAGGTTTTATAAGAAAGGAAGTGACAGGGGGCAGCTAGGTGGCTCAGTGGATTGAAAGCCAGGCCTAGAGACAGGAGGCCCTGGGTTCAAATCTGACCTCAGATACATCCTAGCTCTGAGACCCTGGACAAGTCACTTTAACCCCAGTTGCCTAGCCCTTACTGATTTTCTATCTTGGAACCAATACATAGTATTGATTCTAAGATGGAAGATAAGGGTTTAAAAGACAGAGACTAAGAAAGGATCAGAAATGTAGGAAAATCACTTTTGAAGTTGTATGAGGGATGTGTAGGGGTGGGAAGAGACTAGAGGCACAGAGACCAATTAGGAAGCTATTATTATTGAATTGTTTAGGCACTCAGTAATGAAGACTTTCACTAGGTAACTACATGAGTAGAAGAAAGGAGATAGATTTGAAAGTGTTATGGAAGAAGAAACAACACTTGACAACAGGACAAATATGTGGGATGATAAGAGTAAGGACAAGACACACAGCTGCATTTTAACAGTGTCAGATATGAGATTCATAAGCCAGGTGGTACAGTGAACTGGTGTTAGGAAGACCTAAGTTAAAATCCAGCCTCAGACACTTACTAGCTGTGTGACCCTGGACAAGTCACTTAGCCCTGTTTTCCTCAGTTTCCTCATCTGTAAAATGAGCTGGAGAAGGAAGTGTCAAACCAGTTGTGTGACCCTGGATAAGTCACTTAACCCTATTTGCCTCAGTTTCCTCATCTGGAGAAGGAAATGAGTATCTCTGCCAAGAAAACTCCAAATGGGTCGTAAGGAATTGGAAGTGATTAAAATGACTGAACCACCACAACAAAGATTTTGAGGGGTTAAGGGGAAGGAAAGGGCTTGAATAAGTGGTTGTGACCATCCCCAAAAGGTATGTTCTGACTGGATACTGAGAGGATTAGGGAAACAGAAGTTTCTAGGAGGGAGAAGACTGAGGGCGAAAAAAGGAGACAGAAGGATGCTGAAAGCAAATGCCACCAACTTCCCACTTTGCCTTAGGACCAGTCCTAGCTATAACATCCTTCTGGTTCTACTTTTGGGTCACTTATACAGTCAATGACAGGTATCCAGTGTCCACTGTGTGACAAGTATTTTGTTAAGTATGGTGGGACCAAACAATAGAAGAGTCATGGGAGTCAGGATCTTTGGCCTTAGAGTAGATTTCCATTCAGTGGGAGAAATATGCCTAAGGGAAGAGCTAGAAGGAATGTGACAGCCAGACAATTCAGGATTACTGCCCTGGTGACCCAGGATGTAGGTATATTTGTGTCTAAGCCCTTTTGGACAGGGACAATAGAGGGGGCTGTACTTAATGCTTCAAAGGCTAGTATGGGACCCTGACCCAATTCTATTTGTGTCAGTGAAGAGCTCTTTGTCTATGAGAGGGACAAAATATTGAAGTGGATAGTATACTGAATTTGAAATGAAGAAGACCTGGGTTCAAAACCAATCTCAGATGTTTATTAGCTGAGTGACCCTGGGAAAATCAATTAATTTAGCCATACTTCAGTTTCCACCTATGTAAAAGGATGATTTTTGAACTGAGTGGCTTTCGGGAACCTTTTCGATTCTAAATCTATAATCCTATGATGGAGAAGAAAATAATTAAGAAAATGAGTCAAGTTTGAGAAAATGAAGTTGAGAGTTTTTTGCTAACTCATATGGTCGCTTGGGGTGGAGTTGGGAGGTCGCAGCAGAGGGAATTGAAAAAAATCTCATGCTTTTAGGAAAATTAGGGAAAGAATTTAAGAAAAGCTGGCTGGAAGGAACAGTTCAGGAAACTGGATGTCAAAAAAAAAAAAAGGGAGCAGCAAGTTTTGGGAATTCTGTGGGCAGAATCCAAAGAAGATTTTGAGTCAGAGTTCAAGAAGAATGATTTTGACCTAGGACTAAGGGAGGATTTCTGGACCTTGTACAGAAAAGGAGTAATTTTCCCAAAGACCATGTCAGCCGATCAAAACAATTCTGATTTTGGAATAGGTACAAAAATGAAGCTGAGCTAGGAAGGGGAAGAGGAAGGAACCATAAAAGACTATGTCAAGCCATTAATTAAGTGCTCACTTTGTGCTAAGTACTATGGTAAGAGCTGGGAATATAGTAAAAACAAAATCAAAGATGATTCCTGCCTTTAGGAAGTTTATAGTCTAATGGGGGAAGACCACATAAAAAATAGAGCAGAAGAGAGTGAATGTGAAGGTTGATAAAGTCCTCTTGGGACCACAATAGAGAAAGCCTCTAGAGATAGGAATAGGGCCTGGAGAGGAAGAAATCATGACTGGCCTGGATATTGTCCTTAAAATGGAGGTTTTGAGAGGAACCAGCCAATGGGAAGGAGCCTCAGGTACGGAACATACTTCTAGTGTGAGAAGTTGGGAAGTGAAGTGAATTTCCAAGATGAAGAGGTTTCTGTGGCATGGTAGATGGAGACAGTGTAGAAACTGGAGAAAAATGAAGATATGTCAGGCCTGGAAATTTTCCTTAAAATGGAGGTTTTGGAACTAAAGGGATGTCCATCAATTGGGGAATGGCCAAACAAATTGTATTATGTGATATGAAGGAATACTATTGTGCTGTAAGAAATGATGAATGGGATGATTTCAGGAAGAGCTAGGAAAGATCTACATGAACTGATGCAGAGTGAAATAAGCAGAACCAGGAGAACATTGTACATAGTAACAGCAATATTGTGGGATGATCAACTGTGAAAGACTTAGCTATGCTCTTCAGTACAAGGATACAGGAAAATTCTGAAAAGGTTATGATAAAAAATGCTAGCCACCTCCAGAAGAAGAACTGTTGGAAAAGGAATGAAGATGAAAGCATATGATTTATCACTTGTTTATTTGAGTATATGTTTGGAGGTTTTGGTATTATAAGATTATTCACTTTCCAAAATGAACAATATGGAAACATGTTTTGTGTGATAATACATGTATAACCCAGAGTAAACTGCTTACCAACACCAGGAGTGGGAAGGGAAGGAGGAAGGGAGACAATTTGGATCATTTATCTTCGGAAAACTTATGTGGAAAGTTATTACTTGTAATTGATGAAAAATAATTAAATTAAAAATCAATCTTGAAAAAAAGAAAGAATAGCTGCCTCTAACAATAAATGCTGGAATAAAAAAATGGAGGTTCTGGGTAGAACCAGCCAAAGAGTATGTGATCAAGTAATTGATCAAGTAATGTGAGAATAGGAATAGGTTACCTATTTAATTTGTACATAGTTGATATCCAGAATTATCCTTATATTGCAATAAAATGCCATGGAAAGTTTTTAGAAACTGTTTTGTGTGGTTTCATCTGCATAATGGGTTTGTATCTTACTTTCTCAAAGGATGGGGGAGGGATTAGAGGGAAGGAGGGAATTTGGAACTGAAAATTTAAAAAGTTAAATTTTTAAAAAGTGTTAAGTTAATTAAGTGAGTTGGAGTAGTGGGAGACCAGGGCTTTGGAGAAAAAAAGCTCTCTTTGCTTGAAGGAAGCAGTAGTGAATGTCTGGGAGCCTTTGGACATCTTTCACTATAAGCCTGACTTCTTCTGGTCCTGGATCTGATGTAGTTAGAAGTTAATATAGAAATGTTTAATGATCTGCCCAGTTTCCTTAGCTATAAAATGGAGATCATAACTCATCTCTCTCCACTTTACTTCACACAGACTCAAACAAGTAAGCCAAGTCCTTTGTAAATTCTCCAGTGTTAAAGCAGGAGACAAGGAGTTCTTTCTGTGGTTTTGTAGGATTTTACATCATCCCGGAAGAGCAATGAGAACAAAGGGGTGTTGGTCTGTGTTTAATAAATGAATCACTCTAGAATATTCATGATACATTTTAAAGTTTAATCTACATATTAACATTTTCTTCATCACTTTCTTAAATCTAAATGATCAACAAAACAATAAGTGAAGTCTCAACTTTTAGCATTTGCTTTTATAAAAGTTTACACTGAAAATTTAGCCACCTGCCCTTCTCAGCAGGTTTGAGCTATACCCCACTCTACAAAGAGTGGAGAGACTATCTTATCTTTTGAATTAACAGAGTGAAATTGAGATAGAACAGAAGAAAGCTCTGAACTTGGAATCATAGAATTTATGCTCAAATATTGGCTTTTTGACTTACCAGCTATATGACCTTGGGCAAGTCACTTAACCTATTTGCCTTGGTTTCTTCATATGTCAAATGGGAACAATAACAGCATCTGCCTTTAAGGATTGTTGTGAGGATTAACTGAACTTTTTGCAAAAGCACCTAGCACTGTGCCTGGGACATAGTAGACATTATATAAATGCCTATCTCTTCCCTTAGCTTCCTCATTTGTAAATGAGGGGATTTGGACTAGATAACTTATAAGGTTTCTTTCTTTTTTCTTTTTTTTTTTTTTAAACCCCTACCTTCCATTTTAGAATCACTACTGTGTATTGGTTCCCAAGACAGAGTGGTAAGGGCTAAGCACTGGGGGTTAAGTGACTTGCCCAGGGTCACACAGTTAGGATGTGTCTGAGGCCAGATTTGAACACAGGACTTTCTCTCTCTAGATCGGGTTCTCTATTTACTGAACGGTTACCAAGCTGCCCATTAGCATTGTTCAATTTTTTTTCCTTACCTTCCATCTTCAAATAAATACTGTGTATTAGTTCTAAAGCAGAAAAGTGGTAAGAGCTAGGCAATGGGGTTTAAGTGACTTGCCCAGGGTCACAGAGCTAGGAATTATCTGAGGTTAAATTTGAACCCAGGACCTCCTGACTCTCAATCTGCTGAGCTACCTGGCTGGCCCCTAGCATTGTTCTTAACATACAACCTGGTCTGAGCCAAAACGAACAGTTTCCTGAACTGGTATGGAATCATCAAGCCTAATCCACAATAAGAGATCTCATCCAAAATGACAATGGACATTCTTCCTTCTCCCAATTCATCACCTACTTCTTGTCCCCATTCAACCAAAATTAGTGGCTCTCATCCATTTGTCTTAATGCTGGAACCTCAGTAAAGTCTTTATTTTTCTGGGTAGTTTTCTTTGAAAGTTGGACCTAAGGGTGCTGCTCTAGCTCCCCTAACCCTTCTCCCCCTCGCTAGCCAATCACCTCCCTCCTGGCCCTTCACACTCCCGCTCTGGCCCATTTTGTCTGTCTTCTACAATAATAACCGTGTGCCTATTTTCTGACTCACAGATTTAAACCCAGTCTTGCATGACTGGGTGTATTTCACTTCTGAAAACTCCCTGCTTGCTCTGAGTCCCAAGACATGGAAATAGAGATTTTGCTTTGTTCCCTCCCCTCCTCCCACCCCACCCCAGCTGTCAAAATACGGATGAGCATCTCCCTCTTTATGCTGCCAGATTAGAAAGAGAGAGAAATTTATTGATGCAAACCTGTGTCAGCTTCAGGCCTGATCTCCCTGCACAGGAATGTGGAATAATTAGGGCAGAATTGTGTTTCTGTCTAGACCTCTCTCTCAATGGACCTGGTGGAAAACCTTTGTTCTTCTGCCGTCTTGAAAAAATGACCCAACCAATAATGTCGAGTGAGATTATGATAAGAAATGAAACATTTTTAAAAATTTGCTGCTGCAAATCTTTTGAAAATCTAGAAGTCCAAAAGATAGGCTCCATCTAAGCAAAAATATTTATTAGTGGCACCTTTTTTTGGTAGTGGAGACCAAGAACAAAAATGGATGACTGGCTAAACCAATTGTCATACATGAATATGATTTATGCTTGTAAGAAGGAACGTGATAAATATAGAGCTGTTTAGAAAGACTTATAGGACTAACTGATGCAGAGTGAAGTCAGAAAAGCCAAGATATATACACCCTGACTTGGGATTGTATAGTTGAGTCCAGCTGAAATGGGAGCCCTGATATCCCCAAATCATCATTAATGGACATTTTTTTTTTAGTCTTAGAATCCAGACTAAGTATTCCAAGGCAGAAGGGCAATAAAAGCGAGGCAACTGGGTTTAATGACTTGCCCAAGATCACACAGCTAGGAAGTGTCTGAGGTCAGATTTGAACCCAGGATTTCCCAACTCCAGACCTGGTTCTCTATCTACTGAGCCACTTAGTTGTCCCCAGGGATAAATTTTTTTTAAACCCTTAACTTCTGTGTATTGGCTCCTAGGTGGAAGAATGGTAAGGGTGGGCAATGGGGGTTAAGTGACTTGCTCAGGGTCACACAGCTAGGAAGTGTCTGAGGTCACATTTGAACCCAGGACCTACCATCTTAAAACACGGTTCTCTATTCATTCACTTACCTGCCTTTCAATTACATTAAAAAAAAACAAAAAGCTTTACCTTCTGTTTTAGAAGTAATACTGTATACTGGTTCCAAGGCAGAAGAACAATAAAGGCTAGACAGTGGGGGTTATATGAATTGCCCAAGGTCACACAGCTAGAAAGTGTTTGGGGTCAGATTTGAACCCAGGATCTATCTCTAGGCCTGGTTCTCAGTCCACTGAGCCATCTAACTGTCCCCCAATTACATTTTACTCTGGTTTCTGTTGTACCCGGGAATGTTGAGGGCCATATGTGGCACGTGAGATGTTTTGGCACTTCTGGTCTAGAATGATGCCTTCATCCCACTCTTCACTTCCCTTCATTCCTCCCACACTTCACTCTTCATGAGAATTTTTATCCTAGTCCTTTTTTGAACCTTCCACTGCAGGGACTGCTCTGACTGCATGGACATTCCCCTGGGGGAATGTCAATATGTCTGGGACTTAATGTTGACATCATTTCAAAGACCTATGATTATGTCAGCATGGAACTTCCTTTTACTGAGAGAATAATCCACCTATAACATTTAATCTTAGAAAGTTGCCTTGAAGGAGCCGCTACTTGTCTCAGTGGAAAGAGAGCCTTGGAGATGAGAAGTCCTGGGTTCAGACACTTCCTAACTGTATGACTCTGGGCAAGTCACTTAACCCCAACTGCCCAGCCCTTACCACTCTTCTGCATTGGAACCAATTTTAGAATCAGTTCTAAGAGAGAAAGTAAGGTTTAAAAAAAAGTTGCCTTGAAAACTCAGAGTGTCTTTCTCATGGTCACTAAGTATCAGAAGTGGGATTTGAATCCAGGTCTTCAGGAATCCAAGTTTAGCACTCTGTCACTCCTGCAACTAGGTCAAATGCATGATGGATAGAGTGTTGGACTTGGAAGTCAGGAAGCTCGAGTTCAAATATAGCCTCAGATATGTACTAGTTGTGTATTCCTAAGCAAGTCACTTAACCTCTTTCTACATCAGTTTCCTAATCTGTAAAATTGGGAAAACTGAAGGGTCCTTGTGAGGATCAAATGAGATATTTGTAAAGTGCCCGGCACAACTTAAAGGGTCATATTAGTTCTAGCTATGACGATGAAGATAAAGGTGATGCTGATGCTGATTCTATGGGCTCTAGAGGACATGGTATTTGTATTCCGACATGAAATGCTTTCAACAATCCTGAGATATTTTTTGACCCAAAAACCTGTTTGCTGAACAACAACATTTTTTCATTGGTGCTTATTGGCTGCAAATCATAGAATACCACAGTCTTAGAGAAATCCAAATGGCCAGGAAACAGGTTACTGGAGACACAAACAGTGGGGAAGTTGGTTGTATTATGTTGCCAAGAAGGGGCATAAAAATATCAATTGTGAAATGTATGATGGGAAAAGGGAGTGGTGGTGATGGTAACGTAAGAAGGTTGTTAGCAGATGGCCAGCCCAAGTTTGGCATTGGTTCTCATGGAATTGGAACAGCTAGGTGGCACAGTGGATAGAGCACTGGGCTTGGAATCAAGGAGACTAATCTTCATGAGTTCAAATTTGACCTCAGACACTTACTAGCTGTGTGATCCTGGGAAAGTCTCTTAACCCTGTTTGCCTCAGTTTCCTCATCTGTAAAATGAGTTGGAGAAGGAAATGACAACCTACTCTAGAATCTTTGCCACGAAAACCATAAATGGGGTCAGGAGAGCCAGACAGTCTGAAAACTATTCAAAAACAGCATCCTGGGGAATAATAGCTGCCCCAAAGGAAGGCTTGCAGCATTTCCTTCATTAGGGAAGGGCATGGATTGGAGGATGATGAGGCATAGGATAGGAAAGGCTCCCATTGAAGACCTTGATCCATGGAAGTAGAACTGAAGCTTTCCATCACAGAAATGGGGGAAGGTAGGTGGTAGAGGAGAATACAGGGCTGTCAAAGGCTCAAGAATCCAAAAATCTGGCCCAGCTTTCATGAGACCATTCTATTGAGAATGTCTTAACTTAGAAATGAAACTGGGGTGTTGGACAGCCTTAAAGTAGATTGGCTCATCTCACTGCGGATTTCCCTCCAAATTTCTCTTCCTACATTTACTTTCTTATCAGTTACTTATTCACCTGTAGGCTCAGCCTCAGGCAAATTGGTTAAACAGAAGAAGTTTATTTTTTGTTATTTTCCTTCCTCCAGTTCCACTTCAATTCCCTAAGGTTAACTGTTAAGGTGCTAGCTGACAGGGGTTTAAGAAGTCACCTCTCCAGGGGCATTGTATTTTAATAGATCATTCTGGAAGAATTCTTCCAAAGAAATGAATTTCTTATTTTTAAATCTCTTACGGTCTGCCTTAGAATCTTGTGTATTACTTAGAATACTATGTATTGACTCTAAGGCAGAAGAGTGGTAAGGGCTAGGTAATGGGGGTTAAGTGACTTGCCCAGGGTCACACAGCTAGGAAGTGTCTGAGGCCAGATTTAAACCCAGCACCTCTGGTTTCCAGGCCTGGCTCCCAAACCACTGAGCAACCCAACTTCCCCTGGAATGAATTTCTATGGGTGGCTTTCTGACTCCATAAGGGCATATGATTTGTGGCTTATATTTTGGTAGAAATAAACTCTATGTCCCATGTATTCACGGAGGGATTGGCATGAAAGCCCTCAAGCCTGGCTCACTTACCTGCCATAGACAGGCAGCAGGCCAAATGAATTAGGGAATTTGTTCATTTGAAAAATTGCCTTTGACAGGATTTACTGAGTTTACTTTCCATTCAATAGCAATTGCCACATATTGCTCTTGCTCCCTTCGTGATCAAAGATCAAATTGGCAGAGCATCCAATCCCTTTGAAAGCAGTCAAGTCCACCAATTATACTGTTTCCACCAGGTTCTATTGTTAGTTTGCAAGGGTGATTTCCAGCCAAAAAAAAACCAACAGGAAATCGAAAATGACTCTGGCTTTGACTCCCGAGTGTCCATTTTGGCCCTGGATTGACTCAAGGCAATTTCTCTTTCTAGTATTCCTAATAAATCTTCAATTAACTTCAACAAGCACTTCTTAATGTGTTTTTAATTACGTGCCAAGAACTGTGCTGGGTGCCGAGGATATCAAGAAAAAACCAAAATAATCCCTGCCTTGGAGGAGCTTGGGGAAACCACATATAAAGAGAAAAAAGTGGCATGGTGCCACGGAAAGAATGAAGGATTTAGAATCTGATGACCTAGGATTATTAATTCTTTAGACCTCGGTTTCCTCATTTGTAAAATGAGGGGTTAGACTAAATGACTTTGAAAGCTCTTTTGAGCTCTAAATCTATGATTCTAAGTAAATATAAAATATAGACAGTAGTTTTGGGGTGGGTAGAAGTGGGGAGAGCATATGAAGGGGTAACTTGTTAACAATGGAATGAGAAGCTCAGAGGGTATAATAAAGGGTGGAATATAATGGGAGCAGCAGAGAAGAATGGCACTAGCATGGATGAACATGAGGAAGAGAGACCAAGGAAGGTTTACGAAAAGAACTATGGGGTAGTAGATTATCACACTTTTTACAGTAGCCATGGTGAAGTGTATTTCATAAAGCTATGGGGAGTTGTGGAGGGCAGATAGCAATCTCTGTTCCTACCTAATGATGGAGGCAGGGATTGGTGGAACTCTGGTGGTTGGTGATCACACAAACTGACAATTTAAATAGCAATTTAAAGTTCCTGGATTTGAATCCTGGCTTTTAAAATTTACTTTAGTTGTTGTTATTCTGTTGTTTCATTCATGTCTGACTTCTTGAGACCCCATTTGGGGTTTTCTTGGCAAAGACACCAGAGTGCTTTTCCATTTTCTTCTCTGGCTCATTTTTCAGATGAGGAAACTGAGGCAAACAGGGTTAAAGGACTTGCCCAAGGTCATGCAGTGACTAAATGTTTGGGGTTGGATTTAAACTCAGGTCTTCTTGACTCCAGGCCCTGTTCTCAATCCACTGTACCATCCAGCTGCCCCTTGATACTTGCTACTATTCTCAATAGAGGAACAAGACAAATTCAAGGTATTTACCCTTCAAAATTCAGCCTGACAGGTCTGCCTCTCCCAGGGTGGTAATGAGGGAGTTCAGAGGCATCTTTGATCTTGTACTGGTAGTTGGTGAGAGGCGGAAGAGGAGGCAAGGAGATGGCAAGTCCCTGTTCCTGCCTATCCGTCAAAGCGAGGGTCATATCTGTTGGTTTATGATTCATTTTGAAAATCTAATGTAAATTCAAATCTGGTCCAAATGTTTAACCTTTAAGAACATTTCTTCGAGGTCTTGCTCTTGTTTATGGTCCTTTGCACTTAGAAGGATTAGCAAATCATCCCGTTTGCATTCCCTGAAGGTGTCAGCTAATTTTGAACTATTAATAGTAGTCAATCTCCAAAGGCTATGTTATTTGGAAATAACATACTTGGCTCCTTCCCAGACAATAACGCTATTTTGTTATGGGCCTAATAAAATGGAAATGGAAAAAAAATATCAAGATAACAGGGTCAATGAAAGCTTTCATTCTCACCAATGCTCTTTGACACACAGCTATAAACACAGTAAATGAAGAATTTAGCAGCCCCTGAAATCTAAATTGGGTGTCGAATGTTTATATGTAGCTTGTGAAAAGCAAACACACATGTTCTATAGAATATGATAGGCTTCTTTCTTAATTGCCCAGGGAAACGGGTACAAGGTTGTTCAAAGTAAATGGTTACCTCTGTGGGCCTCAGTTTCCTCAGCTATAAAATTAAAGTAGCTGAACTTAGAGAGGAAGGAAATAAACATTTATGATAGAGCCTGCTTTGTGCTGGGCTCTGTGCTAATCGCTTTTACAAATATTATCTCATTTGATCTTCATTGCACCTTTAAGAGTACGTGCTATTGTTGTCTTCATTTTACAGTTGAGGAAACTGAGGCAAACAGAAATTAAATGATTTGTCCAGGTTTAGACAGATAGTAGATTTGAACTGAGGTTTTCCTGACCCTGGGTCTAGTGCTCTATCTACTGAGCTCCTCGCTACCTCTAAACACACTTTAATCATTCTGTAGCATTTCAAAATCTATGGTTAATTTAATTTAATTTAAATTTTTTGTTGATTAATTAAGAAAAATTTTCCATGGTTACATGATTCATATTCTTTCCCTCCCTTCCTGCCACCCCCCTCCCATAGCCAATGTGTAATTCCACTGGATTTTACATGTGTCATTGATCAAGACCTATTTCTATATTATTAATATTTTCATTAGGATGATCATTTAGAGCCAATATCCCCAATCATATCCCCGTTGATTCATGTGATCAAGCAGTTGTTTTCTTCTGGGTTTCTACTCCCACAGTTCTTTCTCTGGATGTGGATAGTGTTCTTTCTCATAAGTCCCTCAGCCTTGCTCTGGATCCTTGCATTGCTGCTCGTAGAGAAGTCCATTACATTCCATTGTACCACGATGTATCCGTCTCTGTGTATAACAGGGGTCAGCAACGTATGGCTCTCGAGCCATATCTGGCTCTATTGAGGGCCAGATATGGCTCTTTCTGCAGGAGCCATAAAGTCAATTTTTTTTCAGGCGCTGTTACAGGAGCGCACTGTGAGCACTGTATGGCTCTCATGAAATTACATTTTAAAAATGTGGCGTTTATGGCTCTCACGGCCAAAAAGGTTGCCGACCTCTGGTGTATAAGGTTCTCCTGGTTTTGCTCCTTTCGCTCTGCATCAGTTCCTGGAGGTCATTCCAGTTCACATGGAATTCCTCCAGTTCATTATTCCTTTGAGCATAATAGTATTCCATCACCAACAGATAGCACAATTTGTTTAACCATTCCCCAATTGAAGGGCATCCCCTCATTTTCCAAATTTTTGCCACCACAAAGAAAACCTGTGGTTAAAAGATTTTCCCAAGATGACACAGTAGACTCAGGATAAGAACTCCAAAAATATAGTTGAAGGAATGCTGACTCTGGAGTCAGGGGTTCTGGGTGCAAATCTCAGATTTTCCACTTATTTTATATATATATGATGTTGGCAAAAACTAGGCATTCATATTCTACAGGAAATATAATTCTTTGGCAATTGAAATTGGGTGATTTTATGATTTATGCCTCTCAAGGTCATGAATGAAACTCAGAGAAATGGAGGTTTGTTTTTTATCTCACCCTGTGATTTCATCAACGTGAGGAACTCCCATTGTGCAGATTTCCTCCAGAGGTACAGATAGGTAACTCATGGTCAAAAGGAATCACATGGGACAATGGGAAGTAGAATGGTTTGCCTGAAATCACCCAGCCATTATATGCCAGAGGCAAGGCTCAAACTCATGTTTTCCTGTCTTCTCCATTCCTTAGGCCATGATGTGTCTCATAAAAGTGGTTAGTTGAACTGAAAAGAAAATTAATTAGGCATTTATTGAGTGCTGACTATATTTAAGGGCTTTTTGTGTGGCTCAGTGAATAAAGTGCTGGACTTGGAGTCAGGAAGATCCGAGTTCAAATATGACCTTGGACACTTCCCAGCTGTGTGACCCTGGGCAAATCACTTCACTCCATTTGCCTTAATCCACTGGAGAAGATAATGGCAAACTGTATAAATGCCAAGAAAACCCCAAAGACTGTGTGGTCCACAGGATCACAAGTAGTCAGAAACAACTGTAAAAACTAAACATCAACCCAACGACAAGGGAAAACCAGAATTAATATTTGAAGAATAACTCGTGAATGTCCACCTCTAGAGAAAGAACCAATAAATAGAAGTATGAAAGACACGTGCACCTAATCTGATCACATTCGCTTGAGATGCTTTCCTTATTAAGCAGGACTATGTAATGTATCTTTTTAATGACTAAGAAATCTGGATGGTAACTATCTCATTTTTGGGGCAGCTAGGTGGCTTAGTGGATTAAGAGCCAGGCCTAAAGACAGGAGGTTCTGGGTTCAAATCTAGCCTCAGATACTTCCAAGCTGAGCAACACTGGGTGAGCCATTTAATCCCCATTGCCTAGCCCTTACTGCCTTAGAACCAATATACAGTATTGATTCTAAGATGGAAGGTAAGGGTTTTTTAAAAAAAAGAATATATATTTTTAAGCATGTTCTCAGCTCCATTGTCATGAATCTCCCTTATACTGGGATAGAACTTTTGTTAGGAATATTGGGGCAGTACCTATTGTCAGAAAAGGAGGCCCAGACACTGGTTTTATCACCTACAAATATTTATTGTGTTTCAACTATATGGAAGGTCATCAATTTTGCCTTCAAGGAAGCTGTAGTCTACTTGGGGGTAACGGGATGTTTACCACTTTGATCTGAATGTCCACTGGTCCCAAATATGGGACAAACCTACTATATATAATAAGTGTTTGTTGAAAAGGAAGACACATACCTAAAGATATGTACTTAAAAATAATTCCAGTCTTGGGCTACATTTGGGTTGGAGAAAAACCTGAGGCTTTTACCTCTGATGTGTCTACCTCTGATCTAGGGCAAGACACTGAGCCTTCTTGGATCTGTTTCCTTATCTGTAAAATGAGGGAGTTGGCTTTGAGATACCTTACAGTTCTAAACTGATGATCATTTATAATCCTTTGATTCTATGGCCTCTTGGCCTCTGAATTTCTTTTTAGTCCTATATCTGCGATTCTATTGCCAATGTGTTTTGTTGCCTTATCCTGTCAGTAATTCCCACTTCTCAGAAAAAAGATGATATACCAAGAGGAAAATATTCTATTTGGGTTGACTGGCTTTGCAGATGAGGTATTTTCTTTGTTAATTTTTTCTTTTCTTTATTATAAGGAGGAATTGAGACTTAAAAATGAAAAGGATTAATAAAGCATTTTAAAAAGAGAATTGGTGCCGGCTTTTAGAAGAGAGAGATTGCTGTGTGCCAAGGTGGTTACAGACGGCTTCCTGCAGAAAGTGAGATCTGAGCTGGGCTTTGAAGAAAGGAGTAAACTTTGAAAAGTGGGGGAAGGATAGAAGAGGGCATTCTCTTTAGAGGAAATGGTCTGAACCAAAGCTTCTCCACCTGTCTCAAGGAAGATAATAAAATTGAACTGTTTGTTGTTAAATCCACCCCATCAGGTTTTGGAGAAACTTAACTCAGCTGATTTATCCTGGGGCTTTGGGCAGAAGTTAAAAGATGGAAATAACTTGGGAGGAGGATGAGGGAGGAAAGAAGAAAGAAGGTAGGAAATGTGTATAGCATGACTGGGGCTAGTTAGGCCAATTTGGATTTTCTTGCCAGGGAATATCCTGGCACCAAAGGGTCCTGACAGACAGGTTTGTGACAGTTATTCACTTAAATACTTCTTAAGGTGAGAATCTAGATGCTTGACAGATTTGAAGATGGGAAGCCTGAGAAGGGACTTTAACATAAAATTATGTAATCCAGAAAGGCTAAAGAGTACATTGGGGTGTGTGTGTGCGTGTGCCCTTGCCACCTGCGTATTTAATCTTCCCATCCAGTCAAAACTCCAAGGGCAAAAGAATCAGACTATTGTTTGTTTAGCTGAACTTTTATAGTGCTGATTGACTTTTCAGGCTCTTTGCTTTATCTTTTAACTTTCAAGCAAGCCATAATGATAGTGCCATGGGCATGTTACTGCATGTCCTGCCTCACAGTAAACTAGACGTTTTAAGTGTCTGAAAATGATGGTTTTCCTTTCATTGGGATATATTTATGTCATTGGCTTCTACTGACCAACGAAACGATGAGTCAAGGTATTGATTAGTGATTGGTCACATTCTTCTCTTGAAAATGAATGTTAGGGGGGAGCTGGGTGGTTCAGTGGATTGAGAGCCATACCCAGTGATGGGAGGTCCTAGATTCAAATGTGGCCTCAGACACTTCCCAACTGTGTGACCCTGGACAAGTCACTTAACCCCCATTGCCTAGCCCTTACCACTTTTCTGCCTTGGAACCAATACACAATATTGATTCTAAGACAGAAAGTAAGGTTTAAAAAAGAAAGAAAGAAAATGAATGGGATTGTGGAAATTGATTTTTCTAGATGCAATATATAGACCTAACAGCTAATTATCAGTCCCTCCAGGAGAGGCATCAAATAGGTAAAGACAAAGGAAGAACTGTTTCCAACCCATGTGTGCAAAAGTATTTCTAGCAGATCTTTCAATAGGGCAAAGGGCTGGAAACTAAGGAGATGCCTATCAGTTGGGCAATGGGTGAATAAATTATAGTTAGAAATGCAATGGAATACTATTATGCTACAAGAAATGACAAAAGGGACTGTGTTAGAGAATCCCTGGGAACTTATGAACTAATACAGAGTGATGTAAACAGAAACAAGAGAATAATTTAAAGAATAAAAACAACTTTGTGAAGAAAACTTTGAAAGAGTTGAGAACACTAATCAATGCAATGATCAAGTATGCTGTTATCTATCTCCTGTGAAAAAGGTGGAGTAAATACATTGGATGAGAAATGTATTTTTCAACATGGTCAACATAGAATTTGTTTTTGCTTGACTATGCATCATTACTACAAGGGCTTTGTCTTCCTTCCTTCCTTCCTTCCTTCCTTCCTTCCTTCCTTCCTTCCTTCCTTCCTTCCTTCCTTCCTTCCTTCCTT
>NC_058130.1:214804626-214817880 GCF_016433145.1 Gracilinanus agilis
CTTCCTTCCTTCCTTCCTTCCTTCCTTCCTTCCTTCCTTCCTTCCTTCCTTCCTTCCTTCCTTCCTTCCTTCTTCCCTTTCTCTCTCTCTCTCTCTCTCTCTCTCTCTCTCTCTCTCTCTCTCTCTCTCTCTCTCTCTCTCTCTCTCTCTCTCTCTCTCCTCTCCTTGCCTCCCACTCTAGAATCAATATTATGTATTGGTTCCAAGGCAGAAGAATGGTAAGGGCTAGGCAATGGGGGTTAAGTGACATGCCTAGGATCACAGTGCTAGGAAGTATCTGAAGTCACATTTGAACCTAGGACCTCCCTCAATCCACTGAGCCACCCAGCTGTCCCCTTGGCTTGGGTTTTAAAAAAAATTCTCATTACTTTGAAGCATACCTCCCACCTTCCTACTAGTTAGATTCTAACCTGTTGCCAAAGTCATCTTTTTCTCTAGGTTTCAAAATAAAGGCTGGCCCTTCTGATCATCTGGGGCCTGGTTCAATTCAGCTGTATTCCTGAAGCCAAGTTTGCCTGCCAGGGAGCATTCTGAATGTCAATGAGAATTTGGCCTCAAGCCCTGAGCCCCAAGCTCCTGGTTGGAATAGGTGAGATGCTCTGTCACAGGGCTCTGAATTCCAGAATTCTAGACTGCACCTTCTTTGCCCTCTGGGCTGTCTTTCTCTCCCTCTCTCTTGCTTCATGATGGGACATGACAAGTGATTAATTCACATTATGGAAAGTAGGCCGCTAGGTAATAGGAGAAGGTGCTGCAGCCATCAGATTCATACATTCTGCCTGTCTTTGCAGCATTTCATGAATTAAGGAGAATTTCCTCAGCCTGGAGAGGCCTGAACAAGATTTTTCACCTTGAAAATGGAGCGGGTACAGGGTGGGTGGAGGGTCCCAACCAGGGATCTTTGGGGTTTTAATTTTTTTCCCCAATGTGACTTCCTGGCCGATTTCCAATTTGCTTGTTAATTATATTTCATATATTTGCACAGCAGGGAAGGGGAATAATATAGATTGTATAATATAGATTTTATATTATATAGATTCTTTAGAAATGCTGCTTATTGTGTAAGATGTGACAGCTAAACAGGAAGAGAGAAAATTGGAAGCTTATTCCTGAGGGGGTGGGAGAAGGATACAGGCAGAAATTTAGGCAATGAAATTTAGCAAAACATATCAATTTTTTTTTCAAGAAGCTCACTCCTGAAACAAGAGAATTCTGATGAGTAGGGCCGAAAATGTAGGGAAAAGGATTATTTTCTGATTTGTTTAGGGTCTCTTTTTATTTATTCATTGATTCATTTGTTGGTTCATTGACCTCTAATTATAATACTGGACACTGAAGAAGTCATTTTACACCTATTTCTTTGGGGGCACTTAAGTTTTTGTAAAATAAAAGGGTTGGGGGGGCAGCTTCATAGAGTGGATCAGTGGATAGAGAACCAGACCTGGAGATGAGAGGTCCTAGGTTCAAATCTGGCCTCAGACACTTCCTAGCTATGTGACCCTGGGCAAGTCATTTAACCCCCATATACTGCTTTTTTGCCTTGGAACAGAGACTTAATATTGATTCTAAGATAGAAGGTAGATATTATGAGGGGAAAAAAAGAGGACTGGACTGAAATAATGATATCAAACTCAGATATAAACAGGAGCAACCTAATTATATAAAAGGATCACATGTTAACTTGGTTTTAAAATGTAATATTTGGGGGGCAACTAGGTGACTTAGAGGAATAAGAGCCAGGTTTAGTCCTGGGTTCAAATTTGACCTTAGACATTTCTCAGCTATGTGACCCCGGCCAAGTCACTTAACCCCCATTGCCTAGCCCTTTACCTCTCAGTTTTGATTCTAAGACAGAAGGTAAAGGTAATATTATCTGTTCCATCATATTTTTATTTATTTTGTTAAATATTCCCTGATTATATTTTAATCTGATTTGTTCCTCACTCAGGAGTATTATGGGACACTCTTTGACACATCTGGATTAGATGGCCTCTAAGAATCCAAGAACAAACCCTAAACAAATTCAAGGTGTCAAAGAGGCACAAAACCAGTGTAGGAACCATTCTAATAGAGGAAATTTTAAATTACATAATATTAAAAGTGGTACAATAGACATGTCATCTGAAAAACTTGAGTTCAATACTTAATACTGGTTCTAAAAGAGATGGGATAAAAAAAATGAGGTTATTGGAATCAATATTCTTTGAGTTCTCTTCTAGCTTTCAGCCTATGACTCTAGGTTGAGGTATATGGCTGCGCTCCCAACATGGCAGAAAGTCCTTGCTGGAATGCCATCTTTAAATATTTCTTGATCATGTGTGTGATAGAAATTAAAAAAAAATTCCAGGCAGATTTGGAAATGGCTCATTCCCCCAATGGAAGGCAGATTTCAAATGGCACTAGAATAGGAATAAAAAATATTAATAGTCAACCTCTAACATCCAATTCAAAAAATCCCATTAGGTAGGAGGCATGAGACATATTGATTGGAAAATCCTCGGTTTTGAATATTGGCTCTGCCCCTTACCCCTCCTGTGACCTTGGGCAAGTCACCATCTCTCCAGACTTCGATTTCTTCCTCTAGAGGGGTTGGACCAGATGAGGACTACCTCTAAAGTCCCCTACAGCCCTACAACTCTAATCCTATGCTCTTATAATTGGGTGTGGGGGGGATAAGCCCCACATCAGATCCACAAAAGCTATCTTTTAGATCCACAAGAGAACATTCTGAGAACAGGACTTCCTGTGTTTTCTTGATTAGGTTTTATCTTCTTCACTATCAGGTTCTTAAACACAGCTATTCTCAAAAGAAAAAAAAATTGCTATCAGGAACATACAGAAGTAGCTGCCTTCTCTCTCACTCTCAGACTGAAGAATTAAAGCTATCAGAAGTCACATAAGGCAAATCCCAACTTGAGCTTCATTTCTGTGTGTCGCTCCCCACCATCCCCATACATAGTTTAGGGAAGGGTTTCCTTAAGCATGCTACCCATTCCCTAGAAATAATAACCTAGATAATAGCCCCAAAGTGGATGCTTTCCTTTAGGGTGTCCTCAAGAATTCTGTCTGTGATCAAAGCAAAAATAGGTATACTAAAAAAACGAATCCTGAGCCCTGGAAATTTCTTTTTTTCTTTTTTTTAAAACCCTTCCCTTCCATGTTAGAGTCAATACTGTGTATTGGCTCCAAGGCAGAAGAGTGGTAAGGGTAGGCAATGAAGGTTAACTGACTTGCCCAGGATCACATAGCTAGGAAGTGTCTGAGGCCAGATTTGAACCCAGGACCTCCCATCTCTATGCCTGGCTCTCAATCTACTGAGCTACTCAGCTGCCCCAGCCCTGGAAATTTCTAATGACTCCTAGATATAGCAATATTTGAGACATACCTGTAGGGTAACTAATGCTATTGTGTTGCAAGAAATGACAAGCAAGTTAATTAAAAAAATTTTTTTTAAACATGGAAAGACCTACATGAAATTATGAAGAGTGGAACAAGTAGAACCAAGAGAATTTTCTATGTAGCAACAGAAATATTGTTTGAAGAATGACTTGTATGTGTCTGCCTCCAGAGAAAGAATTAATAAATAGAAACAAGCAAGACAATTTTATATGTATAGAACATAAATCTTTTTGTCAAATAATGCCTATTCTGGTGTGAGGAGGGAAAAGAGGGAAGGAGATACCTGGAATTTTTTTTAACTTTTAAAAATTTATTATTTTATCTTACTAACAAATTTATACATACGTTTTCCAAAGTTATATGATCTTTGTTGTCTCCCTCCTGTCTTCCTTCTCCACTCCTGGAGATGACCAGCAATTCAATTTGGGTTATACATGTATTATCATGCAAAACGTATCTCTATATGATCCATTTTTGTAAGTGAATAATCTTATAAAACCCAAACCCCAAATCATATACCGAAATGAACAAATAAACAAAACCCCCAAATCATATGTTTTCTTCTGCATTTCTACTCCAACAGTTCTTTCTCTGAAGGTGGATAGCATTCTTTTTCATAAGTCTCTCAGAATTGTCCTGATCATTGTATTGCTGTTAGTAGCAAAGTCTATCACATCTGATTGTTCCACAATATTTCAGTTTGGTTCTGCTTATTTCACTCTGCATCAGTTCATGCAGGTCTTTCCAGTTCTTTCTGAAACCCTCCTGTTCATTATTTATTATATCACAATAGTATTCCATCACCATCATATACCACAATTTGTTCACCTGTTCCCCAATTGAGGAATGTCCCTTTAGTTTCCAATTCTTTGCCACCACAAAAAACGCAGCTATAAATATTTTTGTATAAGCAAGTCTGTTCCCATTTTCTTTTAATCTCTTTGGGATATAGACCTAGTAGTGGTATTCCTGGATAAAAAAGATACCTGGGAATTTTAATGTAACAAACAAATAAATAAGTAAATTAAAAAAAATTTTTAAAAAGAGGCAAAGAAATAAATCTTATCCATGATATTTAGGATAATAAATCTGGAGCTAGAAGGAACCTCAGAGGCCATCTAGTCTGAACCTCTTACTTTTACAAATATTTTCCCAAGGTACAGATATAAAAAGGATCAGAGTTGAGATCTGAAGCCAGGCCCTCTAACTGGAGAATCAATTCTCTTTCTACTCTACCAAGTTACTTGCTACACGAGTCTTGGCAAATCAATTGCTTTATCTCTCTGTTGTAAGAAAAGTTTTATGCCAAAACTTTGTTCTTGGGTGGTGATAAATGTGGGCTTTCAAGGGTTATTCAAGCAGAGTGCAAACTAAGGCAGGTTGGTAGAAGGAAAGGTTTTGAGTATGGTCTCAAAGACTTGGAAAGCAGACAAAAAGCACAGAAAGTCTCATTACAAAAAGGTCTTGCCACTAAACAGTAGTGACACATAAGACCAGAGACCTGTTCTCAGGAATGGTGTCTTGGTTTCTTTGGTAGCAGAAAAAGGTTCAAAAAGTGCTAGGAACCTCATATTTCTTAGATTCTCTATTAATATTATATGAAAGAATGATTCAGAACCCCTCTGAGACCTTGGGGCTGGCTTTATCTGCCTGTGAGAAGGCCAGGAAAGTAGCTAAGCAAGTAGTTGAGATAATGCCCTTGACCTCTGGGCTTTCTGTAGTCTCTTTACCTTTTCCCTACTCACTCAGCAACATGGGAGAACGGAAGAGAGCTATGTTTCAAAAACTGGGAAACCTTAAATCCTAAAATTGTTTGGTAGTTAGGGGAAGAATTATTCCCTGGCTTATAGGCTAAATTTCAAAGGTTAAAATGGAAGGTATATAGAATACTCCCCATAAGCAAGGGTAAAATTTCTTATAGAGGGACCTAGTCTCCTTTTGTTGTTTGGTTGTGTCAGCCTTTTTATGACCCTATTTTGGGTTTTCTTGGCAAAAATCCTAGAGTTGTTTGCCATTTCCTTTGCCAGCTGATTTTAAAGATGAGGAAAGATAACAAACAGGGTTAAATGATTTGCCCAGGGTCACCCAGCTAGTAAGTGTCTCTGGCTAGATTTGAACTCAGGAAAATGAGTTTTCCTGATTTTAGGCCTGGCATTCTATCCACTATGCCACTTAGGTTCCCACCCACTCTCCTGGACAGGTCAAAAGAAAAACTTGAGGATATTAACTAAAATGCTTATTCTAACCTTCTCAACTTTGTTCTAAAGAGCTTAACTCCTAGGGCCAACAATTTTTTTCTGGGAACATGAGGCCACAATAGCCAAGATTCTAAAGGCATAAGCCAAGTACCAGAGATTTTAGCTAGGCTAGCGAGGTAATAGAGAATACAGACAAGTAGCAAGCACCCAAAGGATGGCAGAGAATGTATCTGCTTTTTGTTTTTAAACTAGGAAATTTGTTTTAATGAATTACAAACTAAATTACAAATACTATTAACAAGAGTCAGTTATGAGGGTAAGGAGTGAGGACACACAAGACCATAGGAAGACAAAAATATTCGTTTTGTTTTTTTAAGATTTCCTTTACAAACCCCCAAAGGTATACATTCCAGGATCAGACTAAGTAAAGAAAGGCTCTTCACCAGAAAGCTAGCCACTAGGTAGTGAATTTTTTGAACACGAAAACCTCTCCTATTTGGATTTCAAATGAGTTTATATTCTAAACCAATGTTATCCTTGGCTCTCAAATGGTATTTTTGTCACTGATGACTGAGCTGATACATTGCTGGAGGAACTGAACCACATCTACATTGACATTATGGCTATACATGAAATCAGGAGACAAGTATTTTTCTAGAGATGTCATATAGCTGTGAATCACTGAATACTGAAGTCTATAAAGGGCTGAAATGAAGGATCATTCAAAGGGCACTGGAGAAGCACATGGTAGGTGTCCTTAGGTTGAAACTCTTTATAAACTATCGACTATGCCAGACAAGAAATATAAATGATGCCATCAAAGAAATGTATGATTGAATAAAAAGATGGGTTGGTCATGATGGCCATGAGGTGAGAGTGAGAGATAACTAATGGGATAGCTTAAACACTCCATTAATATACTTGAAATATCAAAAGAATGTTAGGAAGACCACTAGCATTACAGGCTGTTTCTCCTGTGATGAACTTATGAAAGGACATGAGAACCAGGTACTGGGAAGGCACAGGTTTGTGGATTTCTTGAACTCAAGAATTCTGAGCTGTAGGAGGATAAGCTGATTAGGTATACATACTAAGTCTAACATCAATATTGTGAGTTCTTGGGAGTAGGGGGTAGGGTAGAGTGAAAGAGAGCAGAATTGTCTAAGGAAGACTAAATCATCACAATTAGAAACAGAGGGGTAAAAGTTCCTACACCAATCAGTAGTGCTATGAGTGGACACCGAATTTCCAGCATGGGTAAGAAGGGGAGACAAGAAGGAAAGAAGGAAAGAAAGAAAGAGAGAAAGAGAAAGAGAAAGAAAGGAGGCAGGAAAAAAGGAAGAAAGAGACAGAAAGAAGACAGGAAAAAAGGAAGGAAGAAAAAAGGAAGAGGAGAAGATAAGAAGGAAGAAAGGAAAGAACAGAGAAAGGTGGAAGATAGGAAAAAGGATAGAAAAAAGGTAGGGAGGCAATAAGAAGGAAAGAAAGAAGAAAGGAAGGAAGAGAGGGAGGGAAGAATGAAGAAGGAAAATATGCCCCAAGAGTCATACCAGATAGTCAAGAATAGGTTATCATTTACATTACTGGAGAGAAGTTCCACATCAATGATATCATGGATCCACTGGAGTATTATAAAATGGAGGAGGAAAATGGAAGGTTATTAGTTGTATCACTTCTTAAAACAGTAAAAAGTAGGTGAGGGCAAAATAGAAAACTTAGCGTGAGATCCAATTATGCCTGTCCTAAGAACATTTGTAGTTGAAAATGGAAGAACAAAAATAGACATGAATAGAAGATATCTGCTGGTGTTTCTATGCTATGAATGATAATAGTGGAAACCACACTACCTCAGTGGTGGATTTTTACCACCTAAGTACCCATTTTACTATGTAAGTGATACAAATGGCATTTGAGATAAAGATAGGGACTTGACTAAACACACTGAGAAGCAAACCAGGCTAGTAGTGACAAAATTTTAAAGGCATTTGATTGATTTTCAAAATAGCTCAAAGAAGGAAAGTTTCCAGACAGAAAAAAAGGTCACAGACAATTCTTTTGTCCTTCCAAAAGACATTTAAGAATATAGCAAACCATACATCTATTTTCTCACTTTCATAACTTTTTTATAGAAATACTTTACTTATGTGTTACAGGAGATGTTGAGAGTTCTTCTGGCTACTTCTAGCTAATCACTATGCTAGTTCAGCCAGTGAGGATTTTGGAGATAATAAACCCTATGCCCAAGCACACAGGTGATCAGTGTTTAAGGATTCAGGTACTTGGAAAATAATCAAAGACAATAATTCTGTGAATTTTTGAAAGGATTCAATCCATACTCAGATTTCCTTCTCTTTTTATTTGCAAGTTGTGTCAGGACAATTTGAGGTTATCTATAGAGGGGTGGGATGGAGAAGACTGGTGTCTCTTCCTTCACTCTAGGAAAAATGCCACATTGCTAACTCATGGCAACCAAAGTAGGGGCTTGCCTAGGTAAGCTTAGTTTGGCACATGGATTTCCTGCTTTCCTTTTCCCAATTTATGTTTTTCCCTGAGTGTAGGCAACTGAATAGTGATCCTGAGATGGCTGGGTTCAATCTTTGAGATCTTGCAAGTTTGAGAGGTCTGAAGATCCATTAGACCCAATCATTAGGAAACTGCTCTCTCCAAGAGAAAGTGACCATTGGTCAGAGGATGAACTCAGTTCCTAGTCTGGCTTATCAGAAGACGTCTACCTTGAGAGAGCCAGGGCAGAATGAGGTAAAATGTTAAATGCCTTTTCAACAGTTCCAGAAGTTATTTAATGTTTGGATGTTTAAGTCTCAACCTCCTGAGGCACAATACTAAGACTTATTATTGCTAATTGTTTTATTAATACCTGCTCGTAAGAATCTTTGGTGTTAAGTATATTTTTGTGTGTGGAAGAAATAAATTGCTCTTCCATATCTGGTTTACATTGAACATTGAGTATTTTTCTTCTCTCCTTGTTGAAGAAGTCATATGAACCAAACCTGTAAGGAATTAAATTTATGGTTGGACTAAATATAAGAGAATGTGGTTGCTGATTTTAAAAATTAATACAGCTCAAGGCAAAATGACTTTTTAGTAGCTTTATTTACAAAAAGAGGGAAAGAGTGAAAGTTGAGAAATGTAAAAGGAGGATAAAGAAGATAGCTAACCTAACACACAAAATATGTGCTCTGGTGCCTGGCTCCACTCTGGCAGAGCTAGTTAACCCCTCAGCCAGAGGACTTGGTGGTCAATTAAGCAAGGGTTTCACTCATCCAGTCTCCAACAAGAGGGAGGCCTTTCCAGTGCTAATCTTTCCAGAGGCCAGGAAAGGAGGATCAGCTTTTTTCACTCACCCACTTCATAGCTCAAAGCTGCAGTCCCAGTCCAAAGGGAGAAGATCCAATAGCAGTCTTACCAGAAGCAGTTCAAGTTGCTAGCTCCAGGTCCTTCACGCTGAAGATTCAGGCTGAAGACTGAAGACCACCTCGAAGACATCTTGGACAGAAAGTTCATCATCTTTTATTGTCCTTTTTGTTCTGTCCCTTTCTCCACTTTATAGGGACCAATTTCAGTCTTTAAATTTGCTTAGCACTGCCTAGGGGGCAGTCAGTAGCTTCTGGAGGTGTTACTCACTTTAGTAAGTGGTTTTTGAGCCTCCCCTACTTAATGTTAAATAGGTGTGTCTTTGCTTTTGGTTGGTTAAATTTAAAAGTAGGCAAGGGGAGAGTCAATTCCATCTTCACAAACCTAAATCTTGAGTAGTATTCCCCCCAGGAAGGCTAGAGTGGAAGTACAATGAACCAAATGGTATAAGAGTAAAATTCTTATTAGACACCAGGCTTTCTAGGTCTGACCCTAGCCACTTTGTTCATGGATTTAGAGCTGAGAAAGGCCTTTGGAAGAGAGAGAGTATATAATTCCAAATCACCCTGGATCCATTGGCAGTTTAAAATATGTATTATACATATGTAAATATGAATGTATATAAAATATATACATAAACACACACATATGAAATATTCTTTTTTAAAAATTACCAAGCATTTTTTTCTTCCTCCCAACTTTGCCACATCCTTCCCTCCAGTAAAGAAGATTATCAAAACCTCTTGTAAAAATTCATTGGCTATGTCTGAAATTAAGTTTCATTCTGCAAATTAATCCATCTTCTTTCTATCAGGATATGAGAAGGGAAGGGAAGAAGCATTTATATAATACCTACTATGTGCCAGGCGCTGCACTAAATGCTTTAAAAAAATCTCATTTAATCCTCACAATAACCCTGTGAGGTATTATTGCCATTATGTAGGTGAAGAGACTGAGGCAAATAGAATTTAAATGACTTGTTCAGGGTCACATAGCTAATAAATAATGGAGGTTGGATTTGAGCTCAGCTCTTCGTGACTCCATGCCTAGCTTTCTTATCCATTGTGTCACCAACTGCTTCACATTCTTTTTCACCAATCTTCCAGAATTGTGACTGGCTATTATTATTCAAAGTTGTTAAATCTAGATTTTTAACTTTTGCCATGTTGTTATAGTATAAATTGTTCTCCTTATATTGCATCTGTTCACACAAGTATCCCCAGGATTCTCTGAAAGCATTTCTGTCTTCATTTCTTACAGAATAGTACTATTCCAATATATTCATATGCCATTATGTGTTTAAGCATTCCCCAATTGATGGACATCATCCCTTAAGGGTCCAATTTTTTGCTAATACAAAAATAACTGCTATAAATATTTTTGTACCTACAGAATCTTTCTCTTTTTAAAAATGTCTCCTTGGGTATAGGTGGTATCATTAGGCTAAAGATTATGCACATTAGGAATTTTGGGGACAGTTTTAAATTGCTTTCCATCAAATGACTGAAACAATTTACAGCACCACCAGTAGTGTATTCATATATCTGTTTTCTCACAGCCTGTCAAGATTTTTCATTATTTGGGGCAACTTCTCCAATCTGAGGGGTGTTAGAACCTCAGAGTTGTTTTTTATTTGTGTATCTAATTTTAGTGATTTGGAGTATTTTTTCATATGAATATAGATAGCCTGAATATCTCTCCCATCGAAAGTATTGTTCACAAAAACACAAAAAGGCAAAAAGCAGATGTTGACTTGCGATTTTCTACAGAAGACCATTATCTTCACAGTCACACAACTGAGAAATATAGGTCTATGTTTTTGCTTTGTACCGTCTTTTTTTTTTTTTTAATCTTACCTTCCATCTTAGAATCAATATTGTTTATCGGTTCAAAGGCAGAAGAGCAGTAAGAGTTAGGCAATAGGGGTTAAGTGACTTGCTCAGGGTCACACAGCTAGGAAGTGTTTGAGGCCAGATTTGAACCCAGGACCTCTCATTCCTAGGCCTGTTTCTCAATCCACTGAGTCATCCAGCTGCCCCTTTCACACAGTATTCTTAAGATTCTCCTTGAACAACGTATTCCCCATATAAGTGTGTGTGGTTGTGTTAAAATCATATAAAGGGCATATCATATATAATTGTTTTTGGCCTACACCTGTGATTTCATCAATTTAGAGAATTTCTAGTGAGAAAACTCCCTCTACCAATGCAAATTAACAACGTTCTTCAATATATGGGGCAGTGAGGTGGTGCAATAAATAGAATGCCTATCCTCGAGTCAAGAGCTATCCTCTTCCAGAGAAAGAATTGTTGGAGTTGGAATGTAGATCAAAGCATATGATTTTTCACTTTAGTTTATTTGAGTTTTTATTTTGATGTTTTTATTTTATATGATTACTCTCTTACAAAAATGAATAACATGGAAATATATTTTGTGTGATAATACATGTATAACCCAGATCGAAAGACTTGCCAGCTCTGGGAGTGGGGAAGGAAGGAGGAAGGGAGACATTTTGGATCATATAACTTCAGAAAACGTATGTGGAAATTTATTTCACGTAATTGGTAAAATAAAATCTTTATGATAAAAAAATAGACATCTTTGTGAATTAAAATATGGATATTCAAACTTATTAACTTTTTCACCCTGGGCAAGACACTTCGCTCTGTTTGCCTCAGTTCCTTCTCATCTGGGAAATGAACAGGAAAAGGAAATGGAAAACCCCTCCAATATCTCTGCCAAGAAAACCTCAAAAAAGGTCACCGAGAGTCAGACACGACGACTAATACGTCTCAATAACAGCAACAACCTTCAATGTATAGTCTAAGTAACACAGAGACATTCATTGTCTTGCCCAAAGTCAGAAGCCAGTCTATGCCAGAGATGGAATTTAAGCATGAGTTGGGACTGGTTTTTTATCCATTCCACTCCATGGCCTCTCGTGACACATATATAACATTTATGAAAAAAATAATTTCTATGACAACTAGAGCTCTGAAAATAGCTTTGATCCATGATTCTGTGTATCAAGTTCAAGCAAGAGAAAAACCAGGCAGACATATGCTACCCAAGATATATATACTCCAGTGTCATAGAGAAAATACTGGGCAGAAGTGGGATTCTCTAGCTTTGGTGAAGCGACTCCCATGCTTTGGTTCATTAACTCTTATCTAGGTATTTTATTTCAAAAGTAATGGGCAGACTCACCTTTGAAACCCCAAAGCATTTATCAGGGACTCATCACCCACACAGTCAGTGTCTTGTTTTCTTTGGACAGGATGTATCGGTTAAATAAACTATTTTTGTGTGTTTGAGTATGTGTGTAGAAATACACACAAATGGGCTCAGAGTAACACAAGTATACTTGTGTGGTATTGAGGGGCCATCAATATGACACAGATGAGGTGAATTAGAACAAGAAGGGTACTCCCCTGCTGGTATTGGAAGATTGCCATACACACGGTGTTGTAAATAGAATTCTCTAGAACAGTAATCTTATAAGTGGGGTGTGTATACCCCAAGGGGTACACAAGATCATCATTGAGGTGAGAGAAGAATAATTAGATATTCTATTTTTATTTCATTTGCTCTAAAAATAATTAAGCTGTGCCATTATTTAATATTGAGATTGAAACTGACACCCTTAGATGGTCAACTTATATTTTCTTGCAGATAGCTTCTTTGTACACAGTTTGCATCTTGTTTCCTTAGTTACATTGTGAACTCTTTGAGAGCCATCCTTTGCCTCCCTTTATAGCCTTAACACTTGCACAGTATCTGGCACAGAGTAGGCACTTAATAAGTTGACTAACTCGGAAGAGTGGGAAGTCCTCAATAAGGAATGTTTGATAGTGGTGCGCTGGGGCAACTGGGTGGCTCAGTGGATTGAGAGCCAGGCCCAGAGATGGGAGGTCCTGGGTCCAAATCTGACCCCAGACACTTCTTAGCTCTGTGACCCTGGGCAAGTTACTTAAGTCCAATTGCCTAGCCTTTACTGCTTTTCTGCCTTGGAATGGACACTTAATATTGGTTCTAAGATAGGAGGTAAGGATTAAAAAAAAAAAAAGATAGTGATGTTCTTATTCCTTAGCTTCCTTGTGTTGCAATTTATTGCAGTTTACGGGTGCTCTATTTAGTGAATTTATAGGTTATATTATCCAGTTTTATCTAAATTCAAAATTTAGAAAATAAGCTTTTTGTGAACAGGAATAGTTTATTCTTCCTTCCTTCCTTCCTTCCTTCCTTCCTTCCTTCCTTCCTTCCTTCCTTCCTTCCTTCCTTCCTT
>NC_058130.1:214818261-214831748 GCF_016433145.1 Gracilinanus agilis
CTAGCACGCTGCCTGCCCGGCATATAGAAGGAACTTAATGCCTTCAATGAATTGGTTAAAAAGATTCTTGTAAAGAAACCTCAACTTGAAGATAATAATAATAACGTGAGCATTACTGGACAAAAAAAATATGGCAGAACTGATATTTTTTCAGTTCCTACTATGAGTCTTTTGTTCATCACTTTTGAGGTAATTGATGATGACTAATTATATCTGACAGGAAGTTTGCCCCTCAAAATTCCAAAATTTAAAAGAGGATTTTTTGAAATGTTCATTTATAACTACTATTATTAATTGTGAGCCTCACCCCAAGCATTTATTATGCCTGGAGATATTATTAGCTAACAACAGCATGAAGCAATCAAAAAACCAAGTCACTTGTCACCTCTAAAAGCTCTCATATCCTGACATTTAAAAAAATTGGAAACAAAAATGTAATCTGTTTAAGAATTTTATAAAAGCATATAGCTCTAGTGGGTTTTGAATCTATTTATTAAAAACACAAAAAGGAGGCAACTAGGTGACTCAGTGAATTGAGAGCCATGCCTGGAGATGGGAGATTCTAAGTTCAAATTTGACCTCAGATACTTCCTAGCTGTGTGACCCTGGGCAAGTCACTTAACCCCCATTACCCTTACCACTCTTCTGCCTTGGAACCAACTCACAGTATTGATTCTAAGACAGAAGGTAAAGGTTAACCTCCGCTCCTCCATTAAAAATGCAATATCTTCCAGGGAAGATTAAAATTTACTAGAATAAAATACTCAATATATTTGTCTTTGAAGTTCAAAGACAATCTCTCTCTCCCCCATCTTCCCCACCCACCTCCTCCTTCTCCTTCTCCTTTCCCTCTCTGTAATTGATTTCAAAGAGATTTCTTCTCTTGTAGAAGGTAATATAGACTGTTTCTCTTTTCCAAAGGAAAGGAAATAAACATTTATATGGCACCTATTATGTACCAGGTACTCCATTAAACACTTTATAAATATTATTTCATTTAATACTCATAATACCATATCAGATAGATGCTATTATTAATCTCCACTTAATTAATTAAAAAACCTTTACCTTCTGCCTTAGAATTGATACTAGTAGATAGAAGACTTGCCCAGGGTCACACAGCTAGGAAGTATCTGAGGTCAGATTTGAACCCAGGACCTTTTGTCTTCAGGTCTAACAATCTATCCACTGAGCCACCTAGCTTTTCCAGCCCTATTTATTTTTACAGTTGAGGAAATTGGAGGTTTGAGGGGAGAGAGAGAGAGAGAGAGAGACAGAGAGAGAGAGAGAGAGAGAGAGAGAGAGATAGATAGAGAGAGAGATAGAGAGAGACAGAGAGAGAAAGAGAGAGAAAGAGAGAGAGACAGAGAGAGAAAGAGAGAGAGAAAGAGAAATGGTCAAAACAATTAGTGCTAGGGATATAAAATAAATATATAATAAAATAAAATTCTACCAATTGCCAAAAGGAATATTTGCAGGTTATAAGCGTCCCATAGTACGTATGTGATAAGCATTGATTAATATTGTGTACATCATAGACTGGTTAGTTTACTGACCCAATACATCCTGGTCATGGAGAGCATTGTATTTATTGTACCAAGTTAGAGGAAGGGAATGGAACAAGCATTTAGGAAGCACCTACTATGTGCCGGGCACTGTGCTAAATGCTTAAAAAAAATACTGGGAGCAGCTAAGTGGTTCAGTGGATAGAGAGCTAGGCCTGGAGATGGGAGGTCCTGGCTTCAAATTTGGCCTCACACACTTCCCAGCTGGGAAAGTCAGCCATTTAATCCTATTTGTCTAGCCCTTATTGTGCTTCTGTCTTAGAGTTGTTAGTAAGACAGTAAGTAAGGATTTAAAAAAATACTAGAATACCATTGAGCTTCCTATTGAGATATATGGTCATTAAAAAAGAAGCAAGCTAGTCATCCATACCAGAAAATAATAATGGATAATAATAATATAGCACTTTATCTTATAAAACTAATATTTAAGTTATTATTATATATTAATTTTAATTTTTACTTCTGTAGCTTGGACCTCCCAAACCCAAGTGATCTACAGGTCTCATCTCAGTAGGCATACCACCATTGTTAGCTTAAGGCATCTTCCACAGATCATTGGCTCTTCCAAGTTCATTTCCAAATTTGGCATAGATGTTGGATAAATCCACATCCTCACTCATGCAGGGCTGGATCAAGCAAAGCACTTCATACTTTTATTTTCACAATCTGACTTTCTGAAAATTACAACATAGATTCAAGTTCCTAGATCTCTGGTACCTTCCCATGATGACTAAGAAGTTTATAGAGGCTTCCTGTAGGGACAAATACAAAATGCTGATTTTCATTCAAAGCCTTTCATAACTGAGCCACTCTTTTTACATTTTATTTCATGATATATACTCTTAGATCCACTGACATCAATAAGACACTATATCTCTTGACTCTCAGCATTTTCTCTGGCTGTCCCTCATGCCTGGAATGCTCTTCTTTTCCCTTCTGACTATGGACCTCTTTAAATCTTGACTAAAATCCCATCTTCTAGCTTCTTCAATCCCTCTTAATTCCAGTGCCTTCCTTCCATTAATTATTTCTTCTTTATCCTGTATATAGTTTGCTTTGTATATATTTGTTTGTAGGCTGTCTCCTCCTTTAGATTCTAAGCTTCTTGAGGGCAGGATCTATCTTTTGTTTCATTTTATATCACCATTTCTTGGTATGGTGGTGAGCACACAGTAGGAGCTTAATAAATGTTGGTTAATTGGTTGATTTACCATCATAATATCCCTTTTCTTAAAACAGGGAAAAATAGACACAATCACAACATAGACAATAAAATAGACAATAAAAATAGACAATCACAATATAGACAATAAAATAGACAATAAAAATAGATAATCGCAATATAAATAATAATAGGGTCGTGAGCTCTCAGCCTTAGGCTGGCTTTGGGAGAGTGCCAGGGGCTTCTGACCCTTATCTGGAGCTCACAGTTACCTCATCCTCCATCTCCAATGCCAGTTAGACCATAAAAAACCAAAGCCAAGAAATTCATTCTGGTTGTCCAGAACCTTTTGAATACATCCCAGTTCTGGCTCCAGAGCCAATCAAAAAGTCTTCTTTTTATCCCATGATTAGAAGACTAGAGAACCTGTTATAGAATGTCTATACATGCTCCAAAGTCTATAAGGGAATTATACCAGTTGAGCACGCTGTCTGTTCTCATGCCTTGGCTCATCGGCCAGTCTCTCCCTTACCCCCTCCTTTATAGAGGGATAATGAAAGGATAGACTGAATGCTGTGTGGAAAGCCCCAGGATAGTAAAAGAGCCATAGAAGGCCAGAAAAGGGAGATTTCTTGGGTAGTGCCAGCTTTGGGAGTTGCCTTGTAAGGACCTCTAAGCTTAAGTATTTGGGGCCGGCTCTCAAAAGAGAAGGGGAGTTCCCGAGTAATATGTCTCTTCAAAACATGAAATCGTCACATACATGTGTCCTGATCTTACAGGAAAATAAAGGACAGGGTAATGGAAGACCTATACTTGTCTCCTTGTTATTGCTGGGAGGGAGTCTCACAGGATAGGACCTGTTTGTCTTTCAAGAAGCCCCAAAGTAGGGGGCAGCTGGGTGACTCAGAAGATGGAGAGTCAGGCCTAGGTTCAAATCTGTCATCAGACACTTCCTAGCTGTGTGACCCTGGGCAAGTCACTTAACCCCCATTGCCTAGCCTTTACCACTCTTCTGCTTTAGAACCAATACACAGTATTGATTCTAAGATGGAAGGTTAGGATTAAAAAAAAAAAGCCCTAAAGTATTTACCTGCAGGTTGGGGTAGCAGGGGAGGAGTCTACAGGCAGAGGACATCAAAAATCTGGGAGGAGGTGCTTAAAACCCAGTGGGAAGGCTAGCAAGTTCACTGACATTTCCTTCAAAGGGGAACCATTTAAGTGTTTTATGTTTTTCTGTATCTCTTTATAGACTTCACTGAGTCCTTTTGTGTCTTCTGCCTTTTTTCCCCTTTCTTTAGGGGACAAAATAAAGATTGTTCTCTCCCCCATATGCATTTGTTATTCTGAGTGCTTATACAGGAGCTTTGGATCCCAGTCCAAAACATTTGTGGGAACTTAGACACCTGCAAATTTGGAGATTTTCCAGTGTAAACTGTGTTGAGGGACATGATAAGCCAAAAGAGAAAACAAGCTCTTCTGAATACACTCTAAAATCAGACGACTTATATGAGCCCAAAGGTTTAGGGGTCCTCACCATGGATGATAGGAGATTTATGAAAGGACTTGAAAAAAACGAAAAAATAACAGGTGGGAGCACTCTGACTCAATAGAGATAGCATCCATGTAGACGAGATCATGAATTAAATGAAATATCAACCAGAATTCTATTTTCAATAAAGGAATTTGGATAATTTAGTCCAAAAGTAAAAAGAAATATTTGTCTTTGGCATCACAATTTATAGTTGTTGAGATTTTTATTTTGTTTTGGGACTTTCTTTCTTTTTCTTTTGACTTGAATTATCTGTATATAGATCAAAACTTATTATAATGGGGGTGGGATAGGTGGCTCAGTGGATTGAGAGCTTAGTCCTAGAGGCTGAAGATCCTGGGTTCAAATCTAGCTTCAGACAGTTCTGAGCTGTGTGACCTTGGGCAAGTCACTTGACCCCCATTGCTTAGCCCTTCCCACTCTTCTACCTTGGAATCAATACTTAGTATTGACTCTTAAATGGAAGGTAAAGATTTCTTTAAAAAACAAACAAATTAATTATAGTAAACTCCAAAAATAGAGTCCAGATGGACAAGACTGGAAACACTGATTAAACAAATTCACTGGATAGTCAATATGCATTTGTTACCTTGAATGCTTATATTGGAGTAGGGTACTTTAATATAGGAGTAGGAAACTAGAAAGGTATAGATGCAGATTTCCCAGAGTATGCTCTGCAGGTGGTTATATTCAATTCTATTTTTGACAATGTTTGGATAGGAATGGTTCCCCTTTCTCTACTCCCTCACCTTAATCTTTCTCTCACTAAAATATCTTACCCTTCTCTTTTCTTCCTATGACTTTTGCCCAAATTGGCCACAAGAGGAAAGCCATCTTTCCAAAGGCTTTAAATAGGGTAAAATCTTAGAGGATTTAAGTTTAAGCACTCTATTTCTTCCAGCATAGAAGGCGGGACTGAGAATTACAGCCTGAGCTGACACATACCGAAAAAGAGAGACCCAGAACCTTTTGAATTTCTTTTTTGTTGCTCTGCATAAGTTGTGGGTGTAAATCTTCAGCTGAGCTATGAGGTCATCATTTGGCTAGATGGTAGAACCATAAAAGTCACCTCCAGAGGCTCTCATGAGGCATGGCTTTAGGGTTGAGGTAAGATGGGAGGGTAGAACTGTTTCAGCATGTACACCTTCTCTGTCCTAAGGAGCCTGAGGGATGGGTGAGGATTGCCTTACCCAAACATCTCTCCTTTAGTGTGGTAGTCCAGAGCGGGTAGCCATTACAGGTTCCTGAGTTCTTTGATATCTATTTTTGACATTAATTTGTCACCTCCAAGTCGTGGTCCCTGCCACCTCCCGGAATTGCCCATTTTCTTGTGCTTCAGTAAGTCAAATATTTTTTAAGCATTTACTGTGTGCTTCCATCACTAATATCTACCCTGTCTGAAGTGGGAGAAGCTCTAATTTTGTAACTTGATTTATCACCAAATGCTCTGACTACTTGTTGCTTGTAACACAACTACCAGAGCTTGCTCCCACTGAGAGCATTCTATGCCTGCCTATAAATAGAACCCTCTGTAATATTGTTTTTTTTTTAAACCCTTACCTTCCATCTTAGAATGAATATTGTTTCTAAGGCAGAGGAGTGATAAGGGCTAAGCAATTGGGGTTAAATGACTTGCCCAGGATCACACAGCTAGGAAGTGTCTGAGGCCAGATTTGAATCTAAGACCTCCAATTCTAGACCTGGCTCTCAATCCACTGTGCCACCTCACTGCCCCCACTCTGTAATAATCTTTACTTTGTAGGGCTAATAGTGGGGGAGTATAACTTTGTTGACTTGTACAGAAACTGAACAAAAAAACAAGTATGTTCTGTTCTAGGTTTGTCGACCTGGTCTTGGTTGGCAGATTCATTGAGATAAGCATCAAAGGCCAAAGAATTCCTGATGACTTTATGCCAGACAGAACTGTAATATTGAATTGTAAAGCTAGTTCTGTATGAAGATAGTCCTACCTATCACAAAGGGCACAGGAGGCATACTGAGGAAGAATGGGAGTTCTGCCACAAGAAGAAATTAACAGTGGTGCCTTCTCTTGTTTGCTTCAGCTTATCATGATGGATTATATTTTATGTGTTAAATGGACTTAGGAATCATATTACCTAGTTTTAATTAAAATGACCCTTGCAAAAGAGACAATTTAGAATGTAACTCCTTGAGAGTAGGGTTTCTTTCCTTCTTTGTATTTGCATCCTCAGAGGCTATCCCTGTGCTTGGCACATGGTAGATGATTAATAAAGACATATCATTTGTGCAGAGCAATAGATTTGTTCCTTAGAGTGACTCCATGAGAAGAGGAGGGGTATGCTTCTTCTCTGAGGCAATCACCTTGACTGGCTCATACTACTAATCTTTTCCCCTTCATGTCCCAGGGTCCTCTCATTCTGGTGTCCTTCCACTCACAAAGGCAAGGGTTAGACTCTGAGGAAATGGATCACCCCTTGCCCAGTGCAACAGTACTTGGTTAGACAGTCTCCTGAACAATCCCTCCCATCTCCCAACCGCCACATCCTAACTCTTTCTCCCAGGTAAAAAAATTTCTAGCAATAGTGACTCCTCTGAAAATTACATCCACCAGTCGGCCAGATTAGAGGTCTACTATTCTTGCTAGCTATGGAACAAAGTAGACATCAGACTCTGGCCAATCTCGGTGTTTTTGAGATCAGAAGGCTTGAACTGATTCCTGTATTTCTGCCTTTCTTTGTGTTGGCATGGCACTGGGCATATAGTAAGTGTTCCATGATTGTTTGTTATCTGACTGGCTGGTAAAGTACACATATTCCTGACGGGTATCCCTGAGTGTGGACTCCTTCCTTTGTTCAAAGCTAAACTTTGAGGAAACCCTGTTTGTTTCCACTGGGCAGATAGAGCTGATTCAGTTGGCATTTGGCAGGCTCACTTAGACTAGCATGCCCTGCATCTAAAGCCTCCATTTCTATGTCTTTATCCTCTCATTTTCCACACAGATATATACCAAATTAAGCGAATCCATACTGAAAATTTACGGTGATATAGATAAACGAGGGTTTCATGCTCATGAATACTAAGCTTTATATTTCTGAGGGTCAGATGCTCTGAGAATCTTGATGTTGGAAAAGAATTTGGAAATTGTCTAATCCAACTTTCCCCTCCTCTCAATTTACAGATGAGGAAAACTGAGACTGGGAGAAAAGTGAGTTGTCCAAAGTCATAGAGTTACTACTTAGCCATCTAGCTTGGAAGAGAAAGTAGGGCTAGGTAGCACAGTGGACAGAATGCCAGGCCTGGAATTGGGGAATCTTGGGTTCAGATTTGACTTCATTTGACAGCTGTGTGACCCTGGTCAAGTCACTTAACTCCAATTGCCTAGCCTCTGACTCTCTTTTGTTCTAGAAATGATACTAAGACAGAAAGTAAGGGTTTTAGAAAAAAAGAAAAGAAAGAGATTGAAGACCCCCTGATATCTAATCCTGCGTTGCCTCTATTAACATCTTGTTGCTTGTTTGCTTGTCTATTTATTTGCCTATCTATCTATCTATCTATCTATCTATCTATCTATCTATCTATCTATCTATCTATCTATCTACCTACCTATCTATTACCCTTACCTTCTGCCTTAGAACCAATGCTATGCTATATAATATACAATAGCTGCCCCTATTTTTTTTTAAAGAAAAGCTTTGGTTAATTATAGGATTCATTTATAGTGAGCGTTTCAACTAAAATATATTTACAGGGGGCAGCTGGGTGGCTCAGTGGATTGAGAGCCAGTTCCAGAGACGGGAGGTCCTAGGTTCAAATCTGACCTCAGACACTTACCTGGGCAGGTCACTTAACTCCCGTTGCCTAGCCCTTGCTACTCTTCTGCCTTGGAACCAATACACAGTTTTGATTCTAAGATAGAAGGTAAGGATTAAAAATATTTATGTATGTATTTACAACTTTAGAATTAAAATATATTTGAGTTTTTATAAATCAGAATGAGAGACAGCACTGGTTCTGGCGTATGAGGGCTGAGATTCTAATCCCTATGGCAGTTCTAACTTGTATAACTTTAGGTAAATAACCTAACCTCCCTGGGCCTCAGTTTCCTTATCTGTTAAATGAGGGAATTGGACTAAATAGTTTCTTGAGGTGTTTTCCATTTCTAAAACTATGATCCTGTGACTTTTCCAGGAGGCACTTTGATTGAGCAAAACACCAGCTTCTCAAAAAAACAAGTAGTTTGGAAATGCTTCCCAAAAAGTCAAAAGCTTTAAAAATCTCAGACTCGGGGCTAGTCCCCACCCTTGAATTTAGCCTCTGGTCACAGAGTTGTTGGCCATAATTTCTACATGATTTTGCCTTGCCTCAACAGTCACGGCCTGTTCCCAGTTCTCATTTGGCAGGCCAGCTTAGTTAAATTTTGAGGCAAGTCAATGAAAGCAATTAACCATACAATCAGACTTTCCTATATTGTTCAATGATTCCTTGCCTGTATGTTCCAAGGGTACAAAATACAATTCTATGCCCAGTCTATAAATTCAACGAGGGCAAGAGATGTGCTTATGATGTTCTTTTCCATTCCCTTTTCCTTTAGTAGGCACTGTGTATGTATCTTTTTTGGAGGGGGTGGGTTAGACTTATGATTTCATTTCTGGAGGAAATTCCCAGTATGGAAACTCCTCGCCCTGATGTACCCTGGTCATTTGTCTCAGTGATTTACCAGCTGGGGTCACTGGAAGGTTTGAAATGACTTGATCACTTCCTCAAAGCTAGTATGTATTAGAAACAAGTCTTCCCGACTCCAAGATCAATTCTCAACCCACCATGCCATGCAGCGTCTCCAAACTGGAAAATGGGCAATCTGGAAAGGACCCCGAAATCTTTCACTCAGGGGTCTTCTAACAGCTGATTTCTGGAGAAAATGAACAACATTTGTTCTTTTATTCCAAGTTAAGATTTTGCTTCCATATTTTTTTGCCACTAAAATTCAGGACAAGGCAAAATAGGCAAAACCACTGCTTTGGGCCTCTAGATAGTTCCCAAAGTTGTAGAAGTCCTTCCCACTTCAGTAGACACTCATAACATCTCATTTACTACCAAGCTACCACAACGAAATGGAATATTTAAAATACAGATAAATAAAGCTCCACTCGGTCCAAGGGGCCAGGACCAAGGGGTTCAAATAGAACCCATTCTTGCTTTGCCTCCAGGAGAGGGGTCATGGTTTCAGAGTGAAATGGGATCCCGGCTTCTGGAATCCAACATACACAGTCTGACCCAGCAAAGAAAAAAAAAATTCTCTTAATTCAAAAAAAGGCTGCTTGATGTGAAAGCCAATTCTTTTTTTTTTTTTTTTTTTATTTTGAAAAGTCTCCAATTCAGTCTGATCCCTGGGCCAGTTTCTTAAAAGTTAGTGGAGAGATGAGGGGGAAAACACACACACACACAAGCTTAACCAATGTTGAGAAACGCAGGTTCCCGAGAACTTGAGGTCAACTGATGCCAAAGGTTTATGATCTGTGGTTTGGAGAGGTTATTGTATATTAAGGTATAATCCGGGTTTTTACTATCCTTGGCTATCTGTGCTTTGGAGGGGGTAAGGAGGAAGTTTTGAGGGCTGAGCCTGGCAGGCCTGCGTAGAGGGCTGTGGACAAGCAGGAACACCGCGCTGCAGGTTCAGACCCCTGGCAGGTTTGGCCTTCCATTCTCCCAGGGAAGGGCAAAGAAAGCCAGGAGGCTGTTTGCTACTGGAGGTGCCCTGGAAGATGAAACCCTGTTTGCTCCAGGAAGATCTCAAAGGACTTTATGTAAGAGATGGCGAGGCCCCTGAGGTCCTGGCTTCTTTTCCAGCTCTGATCCGATACCTCCGGAGCCCATTTGCTGGGAAGGCCCTTGGCCATTTTCCTAGGCCCAACAGGCATCTGAGGCCTCACAGGGCCTCCCTCCTTCCCTCCCTCCCCCAACTCCTCTTTCACTCTTTTTTTTTTTTTCCAGGGGATTAGAAGTTAAAATGTATTTGTTTGTTTAGTTTGAAAATCGCTTTGGCAGGACTGATCTCGCCCTTTAGGGAGTGTGTATGAGTGGGGGTAGTCAGGAGTGTACTGGAGTTCCATCATTGGTCTCCTGTTTTCCAAGGGAAACTTTCTGAGGTCACCTCAGCCAGGTAGGAATCTCTAGGGAACCAATCCCACCCTTGATGGATGGTGAAGAAACTGCCAGGAAGTCAGTCAGTGAAACTCAGAATTCACAAACTAGAATGGATCTCGGACTCCATCTTTTGTAAACCTTTCATGTAACAGGTGAAAAAAACGGAAGCCTACAAATGTGAAATGACTTGTCCAGGGTGACCTAAGTGGCCAGTAGCAGCGCCAAGGATCAAACTTGGGTCTAGTGATGCTAACTTCAGTTCTCTAAGTTCATTGCATTTTTTGTTTTTTTTTAGCCTCCCAAAGAATTTCACATTCTCTCTTCTCCTTCCTACCCCCAAAAAAGAAAAGAGAATGAATCAGCTCATAGATTTAAAAATTGAAGGGATTAAATTAAAAATTAAGAAAAAATTGAAGAATGGATTCAATTAAAGATTGGAAACCATTTCATGAAACCCTTTGACTTTATAGTTTAGGAAACAATGATCAAAAGTGAGCCACCCAAGGGTCACACGGGTAATATGAGCAGAGTCAAGATCCGAACCCTAGGTTCAATGATTCCTCATGCAACTCTCTTTCCATTGGACTGGATAGTTAGAAATTCTTAAACCTTTGGACTACATTCCCTAGAATTCCTTTTGTCTTACCCAGCATCCTTTTCCTTTTGTACAAGTTGCTTGCTTATGTGTATAGATAAGTTTGGAAACTCTGCTTCTCTCTTTCTCCTGGCCATGGCTGGGTTAGCATCTTTTCACTCTAGTTTTTTTTTAATGCTAGTTATTATTAATAAATCACATTAAATATAACTTAGAATATTGGATATTAATTTTGAAGCTTATAGTACCATATCTACATGCCCCTCATTTTATATTTTTTACTTTTTTTTCACCCTTCAGATAGAGCTTTTATTTTTTTATTTTTATTTTGAATATTTTCCCATATTTACATGTTTCATGCTCTTTCCCTCTCCCCCAAACGCCCCTAACCCCCTTAGCTGATGCACAATTCCACTGGGTTTTACATGTATCATTGATTAAGCCCTAATTCCATATTATTGAGAGTTGGCATGCCCCTCATTTTAGATGGAGGTCCTATCCCGGGGGAATTCTGCTGCCTTTGTCCCAAACAGAAGACTTTATGATCTCATCAGGGGGCTGAGAGCCAGGAAGTCCTGAACCCTAATCCTGGCAGGGCTGAATGACTTGCTCTGTCACTGTAACTGAGTCACTCCTCTTCCAACTCCACACCCCTGGTATTCTTCTCATCAGTTGGAATACTCATGTCTCTAGACTTCCCAGGGATTATAAGCAAGATGGCTTAGCTCATACTATGGAAAGAACTGAGCAGCATCTGGGAGGCCCCTTCACCATCCTCTATTTTATTATTATTTATGATGTCTCCTCTATTTTATTCTTTTGGGGTATGTGTGATATGAATTAAAAATTGAATTCTGTCAAGATAGCTTGAGTTGCTTGATGCCTCTTTAAGCCCCTCAGTCTTTTGAGAATGACGGAGTATTGGCTCGGGAGCCAGGAGAACGTGGAACTTGGAGTCATCTCTCTGGGTCACTCTTTTCCTCAGATGACCTCCAAGATTCCTTCCAGCTCCAGAGAGAGGATCTGAGTGATGTGTACCGCTTCCTGGTGTGTGATTTTGAAAAAGTCACTTCATCTCTGTGGGATTATTAGTTCCCTCATAAATGACTTAGTGGTGATATAAGGTGAGAGACAATTGTAGATTATTAGAGGTGGAAAATCAATTAATTAATAAGTTGACAAGTATCTTCAATTAATTAATTAATTGCTTAATTAATTAATTAATTAAAAAACCTTACCTCCTCTCTTAGACTCAATACTATGGATTGGTTCCAAGGCGGAAGAGTGGTAAGGGCTAGGCAATGGGGGTTAAGTGACTTGTCCAGGGTCACACAGTTGGGAAGTATTTGAGATCATATTTGAACCCAGGATCTCCCGAATCTTGATAAGCATTTATTAAGCATTTACCGTCTTCTAGATATTATGCAAAATGATAAGGATACAAATAAAGATTAACCCCCACCTCCCCCACAAAACAAACAAAAAACCAAACCAGCAAACCTGGTTCCTGTCCTCAAGAAGCCTACATTTTATCAGAGGTCCCTCTAGAACAACTTGTGAATGAAATAATGACATAGGGATCTTAATTTAAGTGTGACCTTTTATTTCAGCTGCCCCCTTGGCTTTGCTTCTAGTGTTTGTCTTGATTTCCTTTTGGCTTCAGGGTAGGTTACTTAACGTTGTTATCATTTTTTAAATCCAGGGTCCATGTATCTTGCCAAAGGAAGAGGAAGTTCCAGAGGAGGTAGACTGTGTGTGCCCTCTCTTCCTCTGCTGGGAACAGAAACTCTGACTAGGCTATTAGTAGCATAAATCAATTCTGGAGGGTCAGTTTAAAATGATGGTGATACTCTGTGACCCTGGGTAAGTCATTTAATCTCCACTGCCTAGCTCTTCCCATTGCTTTAGAACCAAAACACAGTGTTAATTTTAAGGTGTAAGATAAGGGTTTAAAAATGATGATGATAAAATATTATTTTCAATGTTATTATTGGTGCTAATACTTAAAAACAGGGTTAAAAAGGGGGCATTGAGTGAAATTTGCTCCAGATAAACTAATTAAATCGCATTTTGTAGTTAGCCTATTTTACTCACATTTAATGCTTTGTCAATAATGGTATCAACTTTGAAAGAGTGCTGAATTGGGGCAGCTAGGTGGTTCAGGGGATAGAGACACAGGCCTAGAGATGGAAGGACCTGGGTTCAAATATGGTCTCAGATACATTCTAGCTGTATGACCCTGGGCAGGTCATTTGACCCCAATTGCCTAGCTTTTACTGCTTTTCTGCCTTGGAATCAATATATAGCATTGATTCTAAGATGAAAGGTAAAGGAGAAAGAAAGAAAGAAAGAAAGAAAGAAAGAAAGAAAGAAAGAAAGAAAGAAAGAAAGAAAGAAAGAAAGAAAGAAAGAAAGGAAGGAAGGAAGGAAGGAAGGAAGGAAGGAAGGAAGGAAGGAAGGAAGGAAGGAAGGAAGGAAGGAAGAGAGAGA
>NC_058130.1:214836595-214902574 GCF_016433145.1 Gracilinanus agilis
TCCTTCCTTCCTTCCTTCCTTCCTTCCTTCCTTCCTTCCTTCCTTCCTTCCTTCCTTCCTTCCTCCATCCCTCTCTCCTTTCTTCCTTCACAGTGCTTACTCACATTGTCTCCCACCTAGTGACACCATTTTGGGCCTCATTGAATAGAGAGGAAAACAATCACCCAACTATCCAGACAACATAATTTAGGACTTAGGCTACGTGTTATATTATCTTGTACTAGTCTCATTGTTTTTCATATGTCAGAAAGACTACAATCTTCTTGAGGGCAAGACCTCTATTTTTATGCTTCTTTTCTAATACCTTAAACATTGTCACATTCAATAATATACTTTATTGTTTAAGAGGTAAGAAAGCATAATGAATCATGTCAGGCTTGGAGTCAGGAAGACTTAGGTTTAAATACTGCTTCAGACACCTGTTAGGTAAGTAACCCTAGGTAAATTACTTAGACTTCTCCAGGCCTCAGTTTCCTTATTTGAAAAATAAGAGGTAGACATAATGTTTTCTCTTCCAGCTCTAAATGTAGTCTTTAGGCTCTATGATTCATTGTCATAGCTGAAATGTTAATGGAAAGGCAACATCTCTCCCACCCCACCCCCATGCTGGTATTGGCCTTGTTTCTGGGAAAAATATCTATGTTTTCATCTCAAAGCAGTGTTTTTCCCCCCTTCCCTTCCCTCTGGTTCTAGCGTAATATATGGAAGAAATTAATTTCTTAGCTTGTTATTTTTTTTTTTTACACTTGCCACATGACTCACAGAAGGCTTTCTGTGTTTAAGCCGCGTGTCTTCGGCAATGTGAATTCTATTTTGGCACAAGGCTTCTCTCGCCAGGCAGCCATTGCACAAGATTCTTGCTCCTTTCTTCCTTTCACATAGCTGAACCTCTGTGACCAATCCTGCTTTTAGAACAGAATCATCTGAACTGCTTGACAGTGATGGATGAGAGTGACGGACTAGAGTTACAGAAGAATCTTAACTCCCAAGGGAGCTCTTTGCGCAGGGCCTAAGGGAAGGAAGAAGTCATCATCCTAGGGGAGCTTGGCTGGGATACAGCATTCTGACAGCAGGTGGGCAGCCTGCTACTAAATCGGTACTTCTGGTGTTATTTCAGCAACCATGCTTCATGTTTTTGACCCAGCAATTAGTTCCTTAAAAAAAAAAATGAAAAAAAAATCTTACCACTCACTGTGTCTCTTTCTAGAATTTGTCTAGTTTGTGGGTTGTCAATGGCTGTAAATGCAAATTGGGAAAGGGACCTTCCCATTGTTGAGGTTACATTTATTTATGGTTTCATGGTCACAGATCAAGCTATCAGGAGCCTGAGTTAGGGATCCTCTAGTTCACCCTTCATTTTTACAGATGAGGAAACTGAGATCCAGAGAAGATGTGAATTTCTGAAAGTTACAAAGGTAATCAATGTCAGAGGCAGCATTTGAACTTAGGTCCTCTGCCTTCAGATTCAGCGATTCAACTCAGATCGTGCTCTTGACTCGTCCATGATTGGTTGCAGTAGAACTCAATGTTTTTCTTCATTTTTTAAAAAACTTCATTCTCTTTGCTTTGCTCTTAGACTCCTTCACCTCTTTTCATGCTTTAAATAAAACCCTTGAAGATAAGAAAAGGAGGCACTTATTGCCCTCTGGAGAGTTCTTAACCTGTCTGAAATTTTATCTGTTCTACAAGATTGACTCTCCCACCAAAAAGAAGTCAGCTAATCTGAATCTCCAGTGGTGATGATCATCAGGTCTAGGTTTCCACCTGATTCAGTTAAGTCATTCTCAACTAAGTTATATTTGAGTAAAGAGGAATTGGATTGTACAAGCTAACTATCAAACAACAACTAGAATGAGAGTATAATGGAAGAAACAGAAGCATATATCTATGTCTATATCCATCCATGTTTATATATCTAACTACATCTCTACTTTTATATCTATGCCTATATCTTTAGAGATGTTTATAGATATAGATATCTATATATACATACAGTACACATATATAAGTAAATACACACATATATACACCTACATTAAAATTAAAGTTTTGAATTCTTCTGGGCCACACCAGATAGCCCTATTAAAAATGTGTGTGTGGGGGGCAGCTGGGTAGCTCAGTGGATTGAGAGCTAGACCTAGAGACGGGAGGTCCTAGGTTCAAATCTGGCCTCAGACACTTCCCAGCTGTGTGACTCTGGGCAAGTCACTTGACCCCCATTGCCTACCCTTACCACTCTTCCACCTATAAGTCAATACACAGAAGTTAAGGGTTTAAAATTAAAAAAAAAAATTAAAAAAAAAATGTGTGTGTGTGTGTGTGTGTGTGTGTGTGTGTGTGTGTGTGTGTTGGTAGTCTGTCTGGTGTGTGCTGAGCCAAATGAGGGATAAAAGAAAAGAAAACAAGTACTTCTTTAAGGAATTTGTAATCTAAGTAGGTACTCAGGGTACATGCATGTGCACATACACACATAAAGCAATTAGAGAATGTAAAAATATTCTTCTCTGACCTCCTAGATTAAGTGTGGTTCCAGCCTTAACAATGAGTGGGTAGAGGGGAAGCAACATGGCTCAGAGGATAGAGAGCCTGGCCTGGAGATGGGAGGTCCTTGCTTCAAATCTGGCCTCAGAAACTTCTTAGCTGGGCAAGTCATTTAATCCCAATTGTCTTGTCCTTACTTCTCTTCTGCCTTGGAATCAATACTTTGTATTGATTTTAAGGCAGAAGATAAGGGTTTTAAAAAAAAATTAACAAGCGGGTGAAAATCATGTGAGATGGGAGTATTTGACAGTATTTGACAGGCATGATTTGAACACAGCTCCGAACTAGGCGGGATTTGTATATCTATAACACAGTGATGGCAAACCTATGACACATACCACAAGGACTATTTGCTGTAGTGTAGTGTAGACACTCTGTGCACTATAGATGACAATTCTACCTATATTAATTTACTTATTTTGGTTTATTAAATACAATTATATGTTACACTTATACATTTTTGTTATTTAAATTATAAATATTATGAAATTATGGTTTTTTTTTTCTCGAAGTGACACACCACTTGATTTATACTTGTTTTTTTTTGGTGAATTTTGACACACCAAGCTCAAAAGTTTGCCAATCACTGCTATAGCAGAAGGGGAAAATATTTCAAGCAGGGAGAAACTGAGCCACTGATAGGAATTTAAAAAATATTCAACCGCATTCTTATAAATGGTTTCATTAAATTCAAAGTCTGGTAGCATTCATTAGACCCAGTATCAAAGGGACAGTCACTCAAGGAGGTGTAGAGCAGAGCAGAAAAGGGGCCACTTTTTCATTACTGTAAGGAAATAGGGCCCCTATTCTTCCTCCCTCCCTTCCTTTCTTCCTTCCATCCTTCCTTCCTTCTTTCCCAACAACAACAAAACCAATCAATAATACAAATCAAAGTTTCAGTTATTATCTGGAATTACTTTTAAGGAGATTAAAACAGCCCTTGTGTTTTGGGGCCTTTGAATGGAGAAGCCTCGTGGAAGAATTAGTGAGTCAGAATTTACAAATGGAACCTCCAACTCTCCTCATATCTAGATGGATAAACCTTGAGCAAATCTTTTAATCCTTTTGAGCCTCAGAGATGGAAAGGCCTTGAGTTTCTCACCTGCACTGAGAGGGTTGGAATGGTTGCTTTGGTTTATATTATGATTTCTTAGGTATGGGGGAATGATCAGGGCAGTGATTATCCGCTACAGGGAGGCTTTCCCCTGGTTTGGGCTTTAGAGCATGGCTTACTTGCAGGTATCAGGACTGGGGAGAATTGTATTAAGTCTGTGACAAGGCTCTGGAAGTGGTAGCCTTCTAGACTAAGGGAAAATGGTCAAATAATTATAATAACAATAATGATGATAATAATTACTAGCATTTAAGGTTTGCAGAGTGTTTTGCTTTTGTTAACTCCTTTGATCCTCACAACAGCTCTGAGACAGGCCCCCTTATTGCCCTCATTTCCTCACAGATGATTTAAAAAAAGAATGTAGAGGAAGCTTGACCATATCCTAATCCAGTAATCTAGTGACTCCACCCCTACAGGAGGTGCCCTTTGTCCTTCTTTTTTCTTAGGCATATGTTTTCATCTATGTGAGGGAATTCCCAGTTTGAAAATTCCTTTCCCTGATATATAGCATCTGATCTAATTAGATGCTTTGTTTATAACATAGAGATGTCTTGGGGCATGAGCAGTTACATGACTTCTCCATAACTACATACCAGTATATCTTAGAGGCAGAACCTGAACCCAGGCCTTTCTTCCTTCAAATGGGGTCCTCCATCCACTATACACTTAGTATTACACCATATTATTTCTTTCTTTTCTTTTCTTTTCCCCCTTTTAAGAAAAGCCTTATCTTCTGTCTTAGAATTGATACTAGGAATTGGTTTCAAGGTAGAACAGTAAGGGCTAGGCAATAGGAGTTAAGTGACTTATCCAGGGTCACTGGGCCTTGCTTTCTCCACTGAACCACCTAATTGCCCCTCATACTATTTCTTAATTGCATCCTTTCAAAAGGTCCTCTTCTTATGTCAACCATGTTAATCAGCATACAGAAGCACCAGCTGTATCAGGCACTGTGTTTAGTGCTGGGGATATAAAAAAAGATGACAAAGGTAGTTGCTGCTCTCAAGGACCTCACAATTTAATGGTGGGGGGGCAGGGAGGGGAATAATATACAAACACCTACCACAAACAAGCGATATACAAGAAAAATAGGAGATAATCAGAACAGAAAAGCCTATAGAATTATGCAAGATGTGAATGTAGATACTTAGCAGGAAAGGGAGAAGGCCGCCTAGGAGAGATGATTTGCTATCTGCTCCATATTTCTTTTTTTTAACACTTACCTTCTGTCTTAGAATCAGTACTTTGTATCAATATTTGTATTTCTTTTAAAAAGAAAGTCCAGGGTTAGCTAAGTGGCCTGGTGGATTGAGAGCCAAGCCTAGAGCCAGGAGGTTCTGGGTTTCAATTTGACCTCAGACCCTTCCTAACCATGTGACCTTGGGCAACTCACCTAACCTTAATTGCCTAGCCCTTACCGCTCTTTTGCCTTGGAACCAATATACAGTATTGATTTTAAGATGGAATGTAAGGGTTTAAAAAGAAAGTCCAAGGGGTATCTGGGAGGCTACACTTCTTGGCTGTGTGACCCTGAACAAGTCATTTAACCCCAACTGCCTAGCCCTTACCACTCTTCTGCCTTGCAACCAATATTTAGTATTGATTCTAAGACAAAAGATAAGGGTTAAAAAAAAAAGTTGGAGACACAGCAAGGCTGATCAGTTCACTGAACAGATAGACTAAGGCCCTTGGATGCCTTTTCAAACTCCTTCTTGTGGCAATGATATAACCAGACCCCTGCAGCCTCTTCACAGATTCGGAAATTTCCAAGGAAACTTGGAAGTTTGCTGCCTCTCCTTTGGTATTCAGACCTCCCCCTCCATCCCCCAGGAACCCTTTAGTGGTGGGTCTGTTGCCCCTCATCCCCTGCCAAATCTGAATTAATGAGCAACTCCTGAGAGCCCACCTGCACTGTGTTTGAAGTACAGCAGAGATCTGGGTAAGTCAGGAGAACGATGTGTGTATAATCATAATAATGGGCATGCTTTCTACTCAATAGAGTCCCTTTCATCTAGGGTGCTCAAAGTGTTTTACAAACACAAACTCATTAAAGCTCCAGCATCCTAGCAAGAGAGGTCAGCCCTATTAGATCCATTTTTCAGGAGTGGAAACTGAGACACAGTGCCATTAAGCCTTTTTAGTTCCAGGCCACCCAGCAAGCTGATGGGATTTGAAGTTCTTGACTCATATGCCTACTATTAACCTAAGGAGAGTCTAAACAAAAGAATTGGAAGTGAGTGGGAGGGGGCTTCGGGGAGAATAGGAGGTTGTCCATCTCTGTACTTCATATAAGGGATTCTCAGTATGGAAACTCCTTTCATCAATGCAAATTGCTTACTTGTTTATAACTTAGAGTCTTAAGAGATTTCTCTGGGACACTGAATGGTGAAGTGACAACTCTCGGTTAATATTTGTAAAGCGTTTACCCTGGCTCATAGTAGGGATGACGGAAATACTAGTTATAATGATAATAATAGCCATATGTAACAGTCATAATTGTCATTTTTAAATTTAGTTGTTATTTTTATAACTAGTGTTGTCATTCAGTTGTTTCAGTTGAATCTGACTCTTTGTGACCCCATTTGGGGCGTTCTTGGCAACGATATTGGAGTGGTTTCCTTCTCCAGCTTGCTTTACAGATAAGGAAACTGAAGCAAAGAGAATTAAGTGACTTGCCCAGGGTCACTCTGACTAAGTCACCCAGGTCTTCCTGACTAGACACAGTACTCTATCTACTGGACTACCTAACTACCCTAGAAGCAATTATTAGCCAGTATAACTATTATTATTACTTTTTTTTAAAACTCATCTTCCATCTTAGAATCAATATTGTGTATCGGTTTCAAGGCAGGAGACTGGTAAAGACTAGGCAACGGGGAGTTAAGTAATTTGCCCAGGGTCACACAGCTAAGAAGTGTCTGAGGTCAAATTTGAACCCAGGACCTCCCATCTCTAGTCCTGCTTTCTTCTCTTTCCACTGAGCCACCCAGCTGCCCCCTTATTATTACTTTTAAAAAAAATCTATGGTCATACAGCTACTATGTATCAGAGGTAAATTTTTTTTCTGTCTTCTAGAATTTAAGGTGGACCCTTTATCCACTGAGAAATTCTGCTTCTCGAGCCAGAAGAATACTTGCTCAGTGCTCCAAAGATTTATCATCTTATCATCATAGAAATTCCAGACTTTGCCACAGATTGCAACTCTTCTACAAATGAGCACTCAAGAGTTATCTGTTGGCCAACTCAGCACTTTGTAACCATCTAGTGATGAAGTCTCTGCATCATATAGGTCGATCTTCAGATAACAGACATAGAACTTGCCCTGGGGTTAATGCTTGAGGTCATCTCACCTTGGTAGTGCCTGCCATTGGCTTAGTTTCTAGATTGGAGTCTTAGTTGCAAACTGTGATGGGGAATCAAAGGTGATGACAAGAATATGGGGCATAAAAAAGTAGGAGAATTTTTCCAGATTAGCAACTTTTGTTTCCAGTGTGAGTTACAGTAATAAAACAGGGTCTGAAAATCCATTGTTTTTGATTGGGGAATAGCTGAACAAAATGTGGGTTCTGAATAATGGGGAATATTATTGCACCATTAAAAATGATTATGAGGAGGTCAGAGAAAAATGAGAGGAGTAGGAAGGATTCAAAGTGAAGAAAGCAGAACTAAGAGATTATTATCTCATTTTCCTGTTCCCTAAGATGAGAGGGTTGGACTAGAGGACCTCTAAGATTTCTTACAGTCCCAAATCTATGTTCCTAATCTACAAAATAACTACAACTACAATATAATACAAAATAAATACAATAAAAATAAAATAATTTACAAAATACATACGAACTATAGGAAAAGTTTAAAAGAGTTGAATTCTAATGATGTATAATGAATAAATGTCTGTCTCAGAGAACTTATGATCAAACATCTCTTATCTATCCATCTATATAGTCCTTAAATAAGCATTTATTAAGCACCTACTAGATGTCAGGCAGTGGAGATTCAAAGACCAAAATGAAACAGTCCTTGGCCTTAAGGAACTTATATTCTAGGGGTAAGAGGAGGAATAATGGGTACATGGAAAATGAAAGACAAAGGACAATGAAGTGGCTCAGTGGATTGAGAGCCAGGCTTAGAGATGGGAAGTCCTGTGTGGCCCTCAGATACTTCCTACTTGTGTGGCCCTGGGCAAGTTACTTAACTCCCATTGCTTATCCTTTACTGATCTTTTTTGCCTTAGACTACACAGTATTGATTCTGAGATGGAAGGCAAGGTATTTTTTTTTTTTAAGTCTGAAGAAAAAGAAAATTAAAGAGAATGATTTCATGTGGAATACAATACCTGAACTTTGGGAATTTAGGGTTCCACAAAACGGAAGCGAAGAAATAATGCATTCCAGGGATCGGAGAGAGCCAATGCAAAGGTCTGGAGGTAGGAAATGGAATGTTGTAGGTAAGGAATAGCAAGCAGGTCAGTTTGGCTGTAATGTAAATAGCACATGAAGAATAGTGACATGCAGTATACTGACAAGGTGGGCTGCGGCTAGATTGTAGAAGTAAGGACAATAAATTCAGAATGCAATATACTTTGTAAGAGGTGGTTCATGTAAGATTAGCTCAAAATGCAGTCGATGATGACCAAGGCTTCTTGTCTAACCAAACTCTAAGCCCTCCACAGCGCCTGCTTCTGCCAGATTATTCTCAACCTTCCTTCTGCCCAAGGAAGTCTTCATATGCCTGGGGTAGACACTCCCCTGGCTCACCAAGGGTTTGAGGCCCAAGAACTTCACCAGACTGCCAGAGGGTTCCCTTCTAACAAAATAAATGGATAACTTTGGGCCAAGAACTTGGATTCCTTCTCTGGTGCCTCACAGCGCTTGCTGATTTCTCAAAAGTTTCTCTTTGTTTCCAGGAAAGGATCAATGGGGATGTGGGATAAGTGGAAATTACTCAGGTGGAAAAACAAAGGGCAACATTGTAATAACAACAAGCTATTAAGTTCTCTTTAGTCCTCCTCCTGCTTTGTAGGGTACTTTTGTGGCAAGTCATCTGCTTTGATGGGTTTTCTCTTCTGGTGGATTCAGACTGCCCCAACTACTCCGAAGTTGCTACAAGCATCCAGAGATGAGTTATACTACCAGAAAATACTGGCACCAAAAATGTTACTCTCTCTTCTATTTAGCGATCTAAATTTAGGAAGACTTCATCTTTAAAAGTCCCAAAACTTAAGGTTAAATCGCAGAAAAATGGCACCCCCCCCAAAAAAAAAAAGCAGGTTGACATAGGAAGGAGTTTTGATTGAATGTAGCATTGTGTTCACAATCTCATTTGCCTTCTCCCAATAAAACTCTCAATAAAACATTTGTTAGGATAAAGGAAGTGTCTTTGAAAATACAAAACAAAATAAGACAACAAACCAATCAAACCCAATGTGGAGACGCTGAAAGCCTTTGTGTTCTCTATTTAATGCAGGGTTTTGAACCTACCGAGTGATAAGCCTGCAAATAAATTGCTGGATTTTCTTCTCTGTTGAAGATCTTCTTTCAGATTTCCTTGGGAACTTGCCTGTTCTCGTCTGCCCACCTGGTTTTTGCTTTGATATCCCGAACATTATCATAACTTTTATTGTCTTTACATGTCAGTCAAACCCACTTCACTAAATTACTTTCATTTATACATCCTCTCCTGCTATTTTGGTTGCTCATCAGCTAAGATTTAAGGTGAAAACTTTTCTTCTGCTTGACAGGGAGGGAGGTGAAAATTACTATGTGAACAGAAAACTACAGGTTACGTAAATAATATGTCATTGTATATCACTGAGTGGAGTCTTAAATCAATTCATTAGTTGTATAAAGCTTTTGTGTGCACTTTTAAAATGTATGTGCAATCTGCTTTGATATGATATAGTTAAAGTTCTCTCTCCTTTCCTCTCTCTCTGTCTCTCTCTGTCTCTCTGTCTCTCTGTCTCTCTGTCTCTCCTTCCCCCCCTCCCTCTCTTTCTGTCTCTCTCTTTCTCTCCAAATCAGCAGCTTTCCCCACTCCTAATATTGTTGAGTTGAATTTATTTCTAAAGATTATTTTTCTTCCTTAGGGGCTTGGTTTACATTTTTTCCCCTTTCCCCCCTTCACTTTTAAGCACATCCCTAGCCCCAGGCTAAAGTATGCATTTTATTCATGGAAAGTAGAGACAGACATGTGCTATGCTCTTCAAGGGGTGAAAGGCAAGCTGAGATATGCTGGATTTAAAGAAAGAGGCCCAGAGAAAGCAGCTGGTGGATTCAGACGGTCCCATCCAGAGATGAGCTATTATATCAGAAAATACTCTCACCAAAAATGCCGCCCTCTCTTCTATTTAGGGAAATATGTTTTCCCTTCCCTTCTAGTCGGAGATGTTGGAAATCAGAACTGGGCTTTACTAACTATTCTTGAAGTGGAATTAAGTCAAGATAGAAGACTGGCTTTGCATATAGCATCTGCCAGGTCAAAAATTGGCTCTTTGGGGCTTAGATATATCAAAATTTAAGAAGACTCTTGTGTAAAATTTTTTTTTTGTTTGAGCTATATGAATCAGTCTCTACTAGCTGCTCCAGACACTAGCCATGCAGCTATATACCAGTGCCACGTGCCTGCCATGTGGCACTGCCATGAGCTATTATATCAGAATTCTTCTCTCCCACCTTTCCATTTCTTGTTTTGGGTAGAGTAGATCAGTAGTACTATTGCTTCTCATTGACTGCCCTGGTTCCATTCCACAGATCAGAATTCCCTTTCCTGGCTAATACTGTTCTATGTGTGATCTCTCCTTATTAAAGTGTGAGTTCCTTGGATCCTCAGTGCTTAATATAGTGCCTGGCCCATAGTAAATCTATAATTAATTCTTTCTTATTCATTCAAACAAGGAGTCAACAAATATCTGTACGATGAAGGGGATGGACTAGAGTCTAGGCACTAGATGATTTCTAAGTAATTCCTTTTTTTGCTTTAAATCTATCACCCATGGGGACAACTATAAGGCTCAGTGGATTGAGAGCTAGATCTGGAGATGGGAAGTCCTGGGTTCAAATCTGATCTCAGACACCTCCTGGACAAGTCACTTAACCTCCATTGCCTAGCCCTTACCACTCTTCTGCCTTGGAATCAATACATTGTATTGATTCTAAAATGGAAGGTAGGGGGCAGCTGGATAGCTCAGTGGTTTGAGAGCCAGGCCTAGAGATGGGAGGTCCTAGGTTCTGTGTTAGTTAAAATCACCTGGGGTTCTATTTGGAAGGATTGAACCTCAATATAGTGTCTGACAAACTTCTGTGGACCTGTGGGGGTCCTTAAAACTACATTTCCCGTGGTCCAATGGGTTTCCTGTTTTGGATGACGTATTGAAGGTGAGGGACTGTTTTAAAAGAGGGGGAAGTGACTTGGAACTTCCTCTTTAGCTACCTGCCTCTTTAGCTACCTGAGCTTGCGGAGAGAGGAAAGGTAAATGGCTGAGTTGAGGTTGGAATAGGTTGCTTACAGGCGTGTGGTCAGTTTTATCTCTATCAGCATGGCTTTTATTAAAATACTATTCTCCCTTTTGATCTCGGCCCTCATCATTTTTAATCATAACAGTTCAAATCTGGCCTCAGACACTTCCCAGCTGTGTGACCCTGGACAAGTCACTTGATCCCCATTGCCTACCCTTTACCACTCTTCTGTCTTGGAGCCAATACACAGTATTGGCTCCAAGACAGAAGGTAAGGGTTTTAAAAAAACAAACACACAAATAAATAAATAAATAAATAGATAAAATGGAAGGTAACTGTTTAAAAAAAATGTTATCACCCACGATTTGCTATTGTTAGTTACTGTTCAGTTGTTTTCATTGTGTCAGACTATTTAAATGATAATAATAATAATAGTCATAGGTAATAGTAATAATAATAATGATTGCTGTTATTATTATTGCTGTTCAGTCATTTCAGTTGTGTCTGACTGTGACTTCATCTGAGATTTTCTTGGCAAAGATACTGGAGTAGTTTCCCATATCATTTTACAAATGATGAACTGAGACAAACATGGTTAAGTGATTTGCCCAGGGTCACACAGCTAGCAAGTGTCTGAGACTTGATTTCAACTCAGGAAGACAAGTCTTCCTGACTCCAGGTCCGGCCCTCATTTACTCTGTCACCTAACATCCAAGATTACCACTCAGAATTTACTGGATTTTACCTAGTGGAATTGTGAGTCCACTATGGGAGGGGGGTGGGAGGAGGGGAGGGAAAGAACATGAATCATGTAACCATGGAAACATTTTCTTAATTAATCAATAAAAAAAAAGAATTTACTGGGTTTTAGAACTGAGAAGTACCATTAATACTAATAGCTAGTATTTTAATAGTTTTATGACTTAAGAATAAAAATAATAGCCAACATTAATATAATTCTGGTACTGTGCTGAATCCTTTATAATCATATATCTCATATGATTTTTACACTAACCTTGAGAAGTAGATGCTTTTTTCACTCTCATTTTATAGATGAGGAAACTGAGGCAAACCGGAGTTAAATAACCTGTCCAAGATCACACAACTAGGAAGTGTTTGAGGCCGTATTTGAAATCAGGCCTTGGAGGAAGTAGTAGACCCTTCTTTTACTGAAGTTACTGAACAGTGGCTGTTGTTGTTCAGTCATTTTTTGTTGTGTCTGATTCTTCATGACCCCATTTGGAGTTTTCTTGGCAAAGATATCGGAGTGGTTGGCCATTTCCTTTGCCAGCAGAGTTAAGGTGACTTGCCCAGGATCACCCTTCTAGTAAGTGTTAGAGGACAGATTTGAACTCAGAAAGATGAGTCTTCCTGACTCCAGATTTGGCACTCTATCCACTGTGCTACCTAACTGCCCCACAGTCAAGCCATTATTAATCCTATTTAATCAAACAAACTCCACTAGATGCCAAACACTGTCCTAATTTTTAGGAATACATACACACACACAAAGATCAAAAATCCCTGCCCTTGGTGCCTTTTTTGTAACTTATAGTTTTAGAAAGTTGCCCAGAGAGCACCAAGAGGTTAATCAATGTACTCATGGTCACACGCAAATATGTGTCAGAGATGGGATTTGAACCCAATTCTTCCAAGCTTCAAGACCAGCTCTCTATCCACCCTACCAAACTGCTTCTCTTTAGGTATTAGATAGTAATCCTATATATTTTTTTTTTTTGCAATTGTCTTTCATGTTGTCATCGTGCATTCTGGATGGGGAGATTTTGACCAGCAGTCATGGTTTTAACTGATGAAAGGAGCTGATCAGTTCTGTAATTATAAGGGATGACATGACCTGGCCCTTGGATTCCAAGTTGGCAGCAAATATGCTGAAACCAATTTATTTGTCTTCTGAGGGCTCACTAACCAGTAGCTTGGTTGAAGCCCTGCAAGAAAATCCTACCTGTCTGGACCAGCCCCCAGTGAAAAAGTATACAGACTGAGAGAATTTAGAGAAATCCTAAATAAAATTTGGGGAATTTCCTTGTGTACTGAAGGCCTGTTTTGGTCATCTGGCTAACAGCTGAGGAATCCTAGGCTTTAGGTACAAATTGTATTCACTCATATAGATTTAGGGAGAGAATCCTTCTTGTTGTGATTTTATCTCCTCCGACTGCTTTATAAGAAATTGGCAGCACATTTTGGGGGGGGGGGGGAATCTTTCTCCAATAGGTGAAACTATGAGCTACAGTGATGATGATTGCTTTTATTGCCTGTATTGGCCTGTGCTGGAGATAGCTGTCATTTGGAAAGTATGTAACCTATCAACATGTAAGTGGGGTTGGGAAAAATTATCCTGCTTCTGTGAGAAGTACTTCATTACCCATAATCTCCATGACCCTTAGCTGATGATGGGTTGACTTCTGAAGCCTGCTAGATTATTTCTTGAAACTAAGGAATTAGGTCACACCTAGATGTAGGTCATGATTTTTGGTCACCAGACAAAACACAATTGTCAGCTTATAAGAATGTATAAGGGACCCCTTATTTTCTGAGTTTTGTGAATCATTCAAGCAAACAAGAATTTATTAAGCTCATTTGGTCAAAGCAACTCCTATTAGATGCCCAGGTACTATCCTAGGTTCTGGGAATACCGCCTCCCCCCCCCCCCCAATATACCAGCAGTCCTTGTTCTCACAAGTTATTATTCTATCTGGGGAAATAAACATCTACATCTATGGGTATATAAAAATAAATACAAGATGATTATTTTGGAGTGGATTAGGGGAAAAAAGGTCATCTGGTACCAGAGCTTTAACTAGCATAGTTAGTAAATTATAATCTAAGAGTGATGAGGGCTTTGCCCCAGGACACCAACATGGTGGGGAAGGGGAAGGATACTTCTTTTCTAGTTAGCTATAATTCCATGCTTCCTTCTTGCAAAGGTGCCTTGCCTCATCATTTTCTGGGGGCAATTGGTGCCACTGCCCCATGGAATTCTCTAGGGCAGTGATGGTGAATTTTTAGAGACTGAATGCCCAAATTCACACTGCATGTGAGCCCTCCCCTCCCAACCACCCCTCTCCAGCCACCTTACCCCAGACAGGGGAGGGAGGAAGTGCTTTGCTTCCATTGGGCTGCTGGGCAGAGGGGCAGGTAATGTGAGAAATATCCTTAGAAACACATGGAGAGGGGGAAGAGAGCAGCCTCCTTCAGTTTGCTCCAGCAGGCATGCCATAGGTTAGCCAATTTGACTCTAGGGTATGGTCTGCTGCCTTCTGTCTCATCGTTCCTGTGTATAGACTGTCCTTCATACCTCATATCACCTCCTCACCTCCTCTGACTTTGTGGTGATATTTCTGGTGTAGTGCAACACTGAGAGCCTAAAATTCAGAAACCCGCTTAAGACAGTACAAAGCAGTCCCCAAACGGTTGTTGTTTGTCACTCCATTGAGAATTTTCTTGGCAAAGATACTAGAGTGATTCTCCAAATCATTTTATAGATGAGAAAATGAAGGCAAACAGGGTTAAGTGACTTGCCCAGGAACATCTTGTTAAGAAGTGTCTAAAAGTGAATTGAAACTCAGGAGGATGAATGCTCCTGATTTGAATTCCAGCACTCTATCCACTGTACCACCTTACTATCCCCCAAAATGTAAAAATAGGTAAAACCTGCCAAGGAAGGAGATTAAAAGCAGTTACCAAGAATGAACCTTGGGATCTCAGGAGCCTACCTCCAAAGTCAGTGTTTAAACTGTTTTTTTCCTTTCCCAAAGGGCCCACAAATAGATCTCAGTTCAATTCACATGGGGGGCAAAATTCACTCCAACTATACCAAGTCTTTCCCCCCCAGAATCTAGGCTTACAACAGCATTGATTGGTGGTGTGGAAATGAAGGCATTAACTTAAGCCATCTCAGGTTCACTAATTTCCTGACCCATAATCCCCACCACTCCCTCCCTCCCCCAACCCCCAACCAATTGAACAGACCCTAGAAGCAATTCCAGCTAGTTATACTTCAGCCTAGTTCAGCTGTCTCATTATACAGGTGAGGAAAGAAGCCTAGACAGGTGAAATGATTTGCCCAGGGTCACACAGCTAGTTAGTGACAGAGCTGGCTTTGATCTTATTGTTTTTGTTTCAGTCTTGTGCTCTTCCACCTCCATCTCATTTCCACATGGAGTTGGTCTATGACTTAAGCTTTGCCAATAGGAGTACTCCAGTAATGCAAGGCAGTGGCATAAGTTTAAATTCTAAGGCTTGAAGCCAAATTGACCCAAAGGCTCTGTGTCCCAACCATTTCCCAGAAACTCCCTTGCTGCATATTCAGTCAAGAATACCTCCTCCTCCATCCCCCAATCCCCATCTTGGGGCCTTGGGGTAGGGGTGGGGGCTACTTTGGTGGTCTTTAGATTCCTCATCAAGGAACTATTTTTATTAATTTTTTCAAACTGGACAGAAGACATTGTCTCTGACCCCGAGTACCCCGCAACTGAGTCAGACTGCTTTTCATTTGTTTACTGGCTTTCTGTGTTCAGTTCTGATGGGTCATCTTAACTTGGATGATCTAAGTACCCGGAGGTCTCCCTGACCTTGGCTCATTGGATTTCACATGCAGTGGGAGTGTTAACATTCACATCCTGGCCAAACTGAATTCTAATCTGGGTAAACCACATTCTACCCACCTCAAATTCCTCTGGGTCAGGATGCAGAGTTCCATTCCACCTGAGTGGGACTACTTCCTTGTCCTCACTTCCTGTCCTAAACGAATAGGCCACATTGCCGAGGGGTTACTGAAACAGGTGGTGGTAGCAAGTGATCCCATAAACAGCTTTAAAAAATATCTGTTTATAAAGTAATTTGGGGTCACAGAGAAATGAAATATTAAGCAATTGCTCTTCCTATTAAGTGAATTCTGTGATCCAAGGAGCAGGGATTGTTGACATGATTGTTTCTGATACCTATTTATCCAAAAGTGTAGATAGCAAAAGTGTTCATAGGAGAAGGGAGAAAAAGAATGCAAAAACAAATATCCTAGAGGTCAAAGCAACTAATTTGTCCATGAAAATGCATGATTTATATTTACTTCTGATGCATTAGTTATTTTCAGCTTTGATCAGCAAGTCCAGTCCTAGGTTTTCTTGGAGCAGATAGTTGTCTTTTTCATAAGATGTAGGTGTGGGTGTATTGGATTTAATAGGACAGGGGAATAAAGGAGTAGATATTAAGGCATCCAAAACAAAAATATCTATGATATTCACTTCTGGAGGAAACCCACCCTTTGGATTAAACATCCCTCCTTCACAGTGCTCTCTCTCTTAAAATACAGATATTCCTGAGAGGGATAAAATTTGAGTATATTGAGGTCCTAAGGTGTTAAGATCTTAACTTTATTCACACTCAGTGATAGGAGAGAGCTTGTTACCAGAAAATACTAGCTACTGGGAGCACCAAATGAGAGAAAATGGAACAGGTAGACTGTGCCACTGAAAGATAGCCAAAAAATATGAGCGTACCAAGACCAGTTGAATTTCAAAGAGAAATATATATGGAATTATATGGAAAATCAGGTAATATGAAAGGGTTGGGGCCAGCTAAATGGCTCAGTGGATAGAGGGCCAAGCCTGGAAATGAGAGATCCTGGGTTCAAATTTCACATACTTACTAGCTGTGTGACCCTGTGGACAAGTCTCTTGACACCAATTTTCTAGGCCATACCACTCTTTTACCTTGGAAATGATAGTCGGTATAGATTCTAAGATGAAAGGAAAGGGTTTCAAATGTGTATACATACATATATACATACACACACACACACACACACACATATATATATATAATTATAAGAAAAGATAGAAAAGGTCATAGAATCTTAGAGTTGAAAAAGAGTAATCTAATGTCTCACCTGTCAAATGGATAGAATCCTGGATAGGTGATCATTTAGTACATATCCATACACTATAAAACAGACAATTTACTTTCTCTCAAGATAGCACATCTTTTTTTCCCCTCTAGTTCAACTCTATTAGGAAATTCTTCTAAATATTCAACCAAAATCTACCTCCTTGTAATTTTCACTCCTTTTAGCCAGGTCTTCCCACGGGAGCATTACAGAATAAGTTTAAATTTTAGGATAATAGGATCAATGAATGAATGCTGGAAAAAGTTGTTAGAGATTGTTTTATAAATGTATCCATGGAGGTCTAGAAAAGTTAGTCATTTTTTTAGGTAACACAGGTAGTATGTAGCAGAACTGGAATCTGATGTCAGGTCCTATGAGCACTTCTTCAAATGATGATTCTTCAAATCATTCTAGAGAGCCATAATGTCCTCCTTCTATAAAGTCTTCCACTTCCCATGCAAAAATAGACATTGTTCCTTTGAATATTCCTTAATTGTCATAGTTCCTAACCCTTGACAATTCTAGTCATTCTCCTCCAGAAATACTAGAGTTGTCAATAACCCTCCTAAAATGAAATGTCCAGCACCAAGCATATTACCACACGGGGATGGAGCCTGGCCAGTGCAATGTGTAGCAGGTCTGTTATCTCCCCTTGATGGATAATATGCTCTTATTGATACAGATTGCAATTTATTTTAGGGCCTGGGGAGCCACATCATATTTTAGCTCATGGTGAACTTGCAGTTAACTACAACACCCAGGTATTTTTCGTATGATTTGACTAAGAAAAAGTCTACGTGCAGGACTTTGACTCTTAGAATAAGTGTGTTCCTAAAAAAGAGACATGAGTCGATATCTCCTTCCATTCCTCTGTAAAGGTGAGGTCTCCACTGGTGTAGAGCATTACTTATGTATCTAGAACTTTAAAAAATATATTTATCAGCTTTGCTGATTTAAAAAATTCTTTCTCATTTTTTTCTTTAATATTTTTTATTACGAAGGATGGTCTCTGGAAGGGAGGAATAGAAGGGATAATAGAAGAAATTTAGGTGATGGAAATATAATACAGGGCTTACATCTATTTAAGTAAAACTCTTATTGGCAGAGAATGATTGTGCTATGCTCCATGCCTGTATAAGGAATTGAGTTGGTGAGAGCTTGGGAGAGGTGAGATTCTAGGTCTTCTGGTTTCCAGCTTTGTGAAAAGACACATGAATCTCTTCAGGGAGAGGTCCATGGAGAGGAGGAAAATTCTCCAATGAAGTTACCATGCAGAGAAATTAATGCCTTAATCAATAAAGTCTATTTACAGCTTACCACACTAGAGGCTTTGAGAAAGTTGACTGTGGTCTCTTGAAGGGAGTCACACTTGATCAAACTGAGATATCTTTCTCCAGGCAGGAGAACCAATCCACTCTGTGTATTGCTTGGTGTAGCCTAGTCTGAATAACTTAAAAATTTTTTTTTTGTTTGCTATAGGCTTGGAAAATGGGTTTATTTACTATATGTATGATAATTTTTGTATAGCTGGTATTTAGTGTGAAGAGAAGGGAGGTCAACCTTTTAGATACAGCTTAGAGAACTTCTTCCCCTTCTAAAGATTGGCTTAAACCTTAAAAAAAAAATTCCTCTAGAGTCTAGACCAGTGATTCCCAAAGTGGATGCTACCGCCCCCTGGTGGGTGCTGCAGTGATCCAGGAAGGCGGTGATGGCCACATTTTTTTTTTTTTTTTTGTATTACATTCTATTCTGAGTTCAATAAATAGTTTCATAATTTCCAGGGGGTGCTAAGTAATATTTTTTTTCTGGAAAGGGGGCAGTAGGCCAAAAAAGTTTGGGAACCAGTGGTCTAGACTAACAGTAGTTAGGGAGAAAGAATCTAGAAATAATTGTAGCCCAGTATTCTCTCTCAGAAGAGAGAAGAGGGTATATCCATGTGGCCACAATTATCTGATCCCCTTTAGACATGTATCAACAGTTTTCTTTGGAGAAGGGTAGGTGGATGAGAAACCAGCAATTTCTATCTATTATTCATGATTCCTTTGGAAGCACATCTAGACAAACGCATATGTACACACATAACTTACATTGGCAACACACAGAACACTTTTTATAAAACCAAAAGATTGAAGTAAAAACCTGCTTAACAACAATGGTAAACTTGTGGACATATAAATATTGGCCCATCAAGTTATTTTTGGCTAACATGGAGGTAACAAGACAGTACAGCATGGAATAGAACATTTATTCGTAATTAACACAAAGCTATCAGATTGGCTAATATGAATAAAAAGGATAAATGTTGGAAGGAATGTGGGAAAATTTGGACACTAATAGTTTGTTGGTAGAACTGTGAACTGATACAACTATTCTGGAGGACAATTTGGAATCACATGCAAAAGGCTATAAAACTGTGAATATCCTTTGATCCAACAATGAAAGTAGTAAGTCTGTCTCCCAGAGAGAGCAAAGAAAGGGAGAAAGGATCTATTTGTACAAAAATATTTATAGTAGTTCTTTTTATAGAAACTGAAGGGTTGTCCATCATTTGGGTAATGGCTGAATAAGTTGTGATATATGACTGTAATGGAATATTATTGTGTCTTAAGAAATGATGAATAAGAAGATTTCAGAAAAACCAGGAGAAGCTTATATGGAACTGATGCAAAGTGAAGGGTGCAGAACCAGGAGAACAGTGTACACAATAACAACACTTTAACAGGATGATCAACTGCTTAATTATTTAATAATTATCAGCAATCCAAGGATCCAAGACAATCCAATGGACTTGTGATGAAAAATGCTATCTAGTACTAGAGAAGGAATTCATGGAATCTGGGTGCAGATCAAAACATTCCATTTTTCACTTATTTCCTTCATGAGTTTTTTTCTTGTATATGTGATGTGTCTTCTTTCAAAACACAATGAATATGGAAATTTAAAAAAATTAACTTAAAGAGGGATTTTGTTTTGACTCTCCCCAGAGATATAATTATGCTTCATATTTGCACTTAGCAGGCACATTACCCTTTAGGGAATGCTTGCCCCAGGGTTTGCTGATACACTCAGGCACACTTGATCTATGCTTTTTGCATGTTTATATTACTTGAGTTGATGACAATTTGAATGGTTGTCTAATGACCTACGGGGTGGAGGATAAAGTACATTTTCCCCTAAGACCTTGGTCTTGGAATACAGGGGAGGCATTGTGGAAGAAAGAGATGGCTTGGGAATCAAAGGAACTAGGTTCAACAACTGCCTCTTTTACTTCCTGTGTAACTTGGGACAAGCCACTTTTTCTTTTTGTGCCTGAGTTTCCTCATTTGTAAAATGAGGCAGTTAGACTGGATTGCCTCTGGGGTCCCTCTCAGTTCTAAATATATGGCCTCCTTATAACAAATTCCAAAGGGTTGACTTAATTATTTTTTTTATTTGGATAAATCTCTCTTAGACTGGGCCAGCTAGAGAGTGAGGTTTGGAGATTGGAGGTCCTAGATTCAAATTTGGCCTCAGATACTTCCTTAGCTGTATGACCATGGGCAAATTATTTAGCCCCAATTGCCTAGCCCATATCACTCTTCTATCTTAAAATTGCTTTAGTCTAAATTCTAAGACTTAAAGGTAAATTTAAAAAAATCTTTCTTAGACTGATGTTTTAAGATGTTAAGGACTTATATTAATTCAGACTCATCTGGTAACAAGTATAATTTTATTGAAATTTGTATTCAAATTCTAGAGAATATTTAAATACAAAATATCCGAGCTTGGAAATCTTTTTTTGCTATATATAAAGATTTATTTTAATGTTCATCAACACTAGTTCTTCCCTAGAGCTTCATGGTGAAATAGGGAATTGGAGATTATAGATCCAAAGCTGGAAATACCTCACAGGCCATTTATTCCAGTGCTTTCATTTTATAGGAGGAAAGTGAGGCCTAGGGAAGTTAATTGACTTGTTAAGATTATACAGGGAACATTAGGGCAGAATTTGAACCCAGATCCCCTGATTCTGGAGCCAGTGTTCTTTCTATTGTTTAGGCTACCTCAGAACATGAGATTTGGCAAATTCTGCTAATCTGGAAAGGTTTTATGTGTTGCTTGGACAATGGATTTTATATATTAATCTTGCTAACTTCAGAGATGTATTTCACTACGTGGTCAATAGGTATTGATATTTTTGGATACTCTCAAAGGCCTTTTGGGAAGGGAATCAGTTCTTAAAACAGAAGATCTGTGTTCAAATCCTATTGCTTATGCTTATTGCTTGTATCACGGTGGCCAAGTCACTTAAACTTGTGCTTCAGTTTCTTCATCTACAAATTGATTTGGCTGGATTAGATTGCTTTGGAGACCCCCTATAGTTCTAGATGTAGGATGTCATGACCTTGCCATCTTCCTAGTCATAGAGGGCTTGTGATCTGCACAGAGAGAAAGCATACTCACCTTTTGGTGTATGTGTGTGTGTGTGTGTGTGTGTGTGTCTTGGGAAGGAGACATGGATCTTGGTATTAAAATATTATATATGTATATATATTTATATTATTTATATATAAATTCGATATAAACATTTATAATACATTATATATTTTACATAATTGTATAATATGTTGAATAGATAATAAACAATATATTGATATTAAAATATTTGAATGTTACAGGACAAATACCATGGTAACTAAAACAAAATTTGAATGCAAATTCTGATTTCTCCTTAAAAGCCTTGTAAAGCCAATGGACTCCTCAGAATAGTGCATAAAATAAAATATATAGGGGGCAGCTGGGTGGCTCAGTGGATTGAGAGCCAGGCCTAGAGACAGGAGGTCCTAGTTTCAAATCTGGCCTCAGACACTTCCCAACTGTGTGACCCTGGGCAAGTCACTTAACCCCCATTGCCTGGCCCTTACCACTCTTCAGCCTTGGAGCTAATACACAGTATTGATTCCAAGACAGAAGGTAAGGGTTTTAAAAAACAACAACAAATAAATAAATAAAATATATAGGATTACAAAATGAAGTCAATTATGTTGAAATAGTTATCATATATATTTATATGATCTCTCTCTCTCTCTCTCTCTCTCTCTCTCTCTCTCTCTCTCTCTCTCTCTATCTATCTATCTATCTATCTATCTATCCTCTATCTATGCCCATGAACTTCAGATTAAAAACCTCTGTTCTAACAATCATCAAGGAATGGGATGTTCTGGTTAACTGAATAGTCTGGCAGATTCTGGCAAGTACTAGACAGACTATACTCTGTATAATTGTACTATAATAAAAATGCATTTCACCTTAAGGCTGTATTCATTATATTATAATTGAATATTTGGTTTACAGAGTTCTTCAGGATCAAAGACGTCTCTAAGGTGCAGTTTATAAAGATTTCTTCTCATTGTACAGGACAGAGGAGCAAACATTCTGCTTATATAAATTTCTCAGTTTGTTTAGATTCTGGATAAATGGGAGTTTAGTGTACTTGTTCTGTGAAACCCGCTACAGGAATATGGGTTATCTTGATATGCTCGTCCTGATTGGCTTCCTTCGGCATAGCTGGCATAATTCTTACCCACTCACCCCTTGACCTTAGTCCCCTGGCTTAGGCCCTAGATTCTTTGCTGTATGGTATTTTCCCCTGAAGGATTTCCTTTTGCCTCTTAGCATGCTACTCAGTGCATAGCTCTTTTAGGGTCTGTTCTCAATTGGCCACCGGGCAGCCTAACCAGACCCCATTTCCTCCTCTCCTGCTTCCCAGGGTTTTATCTGGAGCACCAAGGGTACCTCCCACTGCTGGGCTACTTTCACCAGCATTCCCTGGCTCTGGCAGCAGCTCTCCCTGCTTGTCGGCTTCTCTGTTCTCCTGCAGCTGCTTCCCCTGTAGCTATTATTCTTTCCACACCATGCTCTCTCTTTCCCTCCAGCAGGTGACTTCTCTTTTCAATTCTGCAGCCTCCTGGTTCCCCCTGTGCCCCCCTCCCCCCTTTCTTTCCTGAGGACCATGTGACTGACCGATACCGTCTAGCTGAAGGATGTGGGCGCCAGTCCACCCTCAGTGGCTCAGTCTGGAGTCCGCCTGCCTAGTGATGGAGCCAGCTAAATGTCTGGAAAAACTGGGGGAAATGGACAAAGTCTCTCTAGTGCAGCTGGTTCCTTTGTGAAGGACTTTCCTTGTTCTCCACTGTTAAGTTGCATTTTTCCTGTTATTTTGCCAAAAGCCTGGCACAAAGTGAAAGACTAAATAAATGAAGAGAGACAGAGACAGAGACAGACAGAAAGAGAGAGACAGAGAGAGAGATGGAGAGAAAGAGGGGGAGAGAGAAATGAAGAGAGAGATGGAGAGAGAGAGATGGAAAGAGAGATGAAGAGAGAGATGGAGAGAAAGAGGGGGAGAGAGAAATGGAGAGAGAGATGGAGAGCGAAAGGGAAAGAGAGAGAGAGAGAGAGAGAGAGAGAGAGAGAGAGAGAGAGAGAGAGAGAGAGCGCAAGGGCGAGAGCGAGAGAGAGAGAATTTGGTAGCTAGGCTAATGTGAGGTGAATCTTAGATAATCTATACAGAACTCTGAGATTCCTTATCCCAATTCACACTCAGGCTGATAAATTGGGTCCTCTAGATCAGAGATGGCCACATCTTTCCCATAGGGATCTAAGCATATCTTTGAGAGGGAATGGGGTTTTCCTCTTTCATTACTGGCTGGAGCCCTCATTCTAGTATATCTTAGATTCCAAAGGCCTTGGAAGATTATGCCATCTACCCCTCAGCAATTCAAGTCAAAGAAAGTTTGTTTTTAAATTCAGTCCCAACACTTTCTTTTTTTGGTGGGTATTTGGCTCTGTAGGTGGTTATGATAAAAATGTCTCTTATACCTTATCTGAATCCAGGAGGTAACCACTGCCAGCAGAAGCAAAAGACAAATGCAAATGTGATGTGGTAGAAAGAATTCTGGGTGTCTACTAACTAGTCATGTTATCTTGGAAAGGTAACTTAATCTTCTAGTCCTCAATGTCCTCAGCAGATAATTGAAGTTGGATTAAACTAGATTATCTCTAACATCCCTTCCAGCTTTATATGCTATGGTGCATAAAGAAAGGGAAATAAAATTCACTATGCAAAGAATTAAAATCAGATCATATATGTGCAGTAGAACTTTTATTAATGAGGAAAGAATGTGCCTTCACCTTCTGCCCCACAAAAATTCTAGGTTCACACGGATCAGGTCTGATCTTGGGGGATGATCCAAAGGTCATTTGCCTTTTTTGTTTCCTTATATCCCTGCCCAGAATTTTCTTTGGAAAATGTCTATGCTCATGTACAAATATCTGTAATAGGGCTCCCAGCTCCCATACAAGCACACCAGGTAACAAAAGCTTAACTGGTAAAGGACAGCCTTCGTTTAATACCATAAAGAATGTTGAATGTGCAAAGGACTCAAAGGAGCCCTTATGAATAGGTCATATGAATAATGAGCTAATATAAAAGAATAAGCTGGCATAGAAAATGCATAAAACATTCATGAAAGCCTTAAGTTTCTCTCAGAAAGGTTTGCAACATGGAGTTGCTAATAAGGTGACAGACTATGATATTCTGGTAAATCCTTACAAAGTCCCATAAAATGTGTTCCAGATTCATACTGCTCAGAAGACAAATATATTTTGAGTCTTCTGAATGGATAATTGTCTTTGTGCTGGACCAGCTCTGACAAAATTTATTTCCCCCATCTACTGCCTTTAGTAGTTGACTCTTTTAGAACTCTTTTTCCTATTTTTTTTCCCCACCCTCTTTTTTTTCCTCCAAGATTCTTGGGAGCTTCTTTCATCTCTCTAGGAATTAAAAAAAACAAACCCAACTTTTTATAAGTAATCAAAATTAAGTGATTTGCCCAGGGTCACACAGCTAGGAAATATCCGGGCCAGATTTGGACCCAGGTTCACCCAATTTCAGGGCTTGTTCTCTATCTGCTGAGCCACCTTACTATTCCTCTATGGTCTTCTAATCTTCAAACTTTTGAAATGATCTCAGGGTTACTCTTTTTTTTTTTTAAATAGAATATAATCCCATATAACCTTCCCTCCCCTCCCCATACCACAGAAGGCATCTCCCAACAAAAAGATAGGTATATATAAATTGTGTTTTTCATATTTCTATTTGTCAGTTCTTTCTTGAGAGGTGGACATTCACAAGTAATTCTTCAAATATTAATTCTGTTGCTGTATATAATGTTCTCTTGGATCTACTCATTTCACTCTTAATTATTTCATGTAGATTTTCCAAGTTTTTTAAACAAAATTAACCTATTCATTATTTGTTATGGTGTAATAGTATTCTATTACAATCATATGTCACAATTTGTTCAGCCATTTCCAAATTGATGGACATCTTCTCAATTTCCAGTTCTTTTCCACCACAAAGGGAGTTGGTATAAGTAGTTTGAAACATATGGGTTCTTTTCCTTTTCCCCTTATCTCCTTGGGAAACAGATCCAGCAATCTATTGCTGGGTCTAAGGGTATATAGACAGTTTTGTAACTTTCTGGACATAATTCCAAATTGCTCTCCAAAATGGTTGGATCAATTCACTGTTCTACCAACAGTGTATTAGTGTCCCCATTTTCCCATATCCCCTCCAATATTAAATTATAAAAAGTATTTTGATCTTTTATAATTTTAGCCAATCTAATAGATGTGAGATGATATCTCAGAATTGTTTTGATTTGCTTTTCTCTAATCAGCAGTGATTTAGAGCATTTTTTCATATACCTATATTTGACTTTGCTTTCTTTATCCAAAAATTGTCCATATTTTTTGACCATTTATCAATTGAGGGATGACCTTACTCTTATACACTTGACAAGGTTCTCTATATATTTTAGATATGAAACCTGAAAAATTTCCCCAATTTTCTGCTTTATTTCTAATCTTGGCTATACTAGTTTTATTTGTACAACCCCTTTTTAATTTAATGTTAGCAAAATTATCCACTTTGCATGTCGTCTCATAATGCTCTTCATTTTTTATTTACTTGTAAACTTCTCTCCTATCCACAAAACTGATAGGTAATGTGTTCCTTGTCCTAATTTACTTAGGATATCTTCTTTTATGTCTAGGTCATATGTCCATTTTGGTCATACCTTAGTGAATGGTGTAAGATATTGGGCTATACCTAGTTTCTGCCAAACTACTTTCTAATTGCTCCAGCAATTTTACCAAATAGTGAATTCTTATCCCCAAAACATAGATCTATACTTGTCAAATACAAAACTACACTAATCTTTTATGACTGTTTATTATATGTCTATTCTGTTCCACTGATCTACTTTTTATTTCTAAGCCAGTACCAGATAATTTTGATAATTATTGCTTCATAATATAGTTTAAAATCTGGTACTGTTATACCTTTCTCCTTTAGTTTTTTCATTAATTCATTTAAAATTATCCATCTTTTGTTTTTCCAAATGAATTGTTATCATTTGTTTGAACTCAATAAAATAGTTGGTTTTTTTTTTTGTAATTTAATTAGGATGGCATTGAATAAATAGAATAATTTAGGTAGGATCATAATTTTAATTTTATTGGCTCTGCCCTCCCATGAACAATTAATATTTCTCCAATCATTTAAATCTGTCTTTTGTCATAGCTAATAAATAGCTGTTATAGCCAATAAATATTTATAGCCAAGCTGCTATGGGTCAATAATATTGTATAGGAGATTGATAAAGTTATTAGGGGTTATTAGATATCAATAGGAAGTTGATAAATGTTGCTGAGATCTTCTTGGTAAAACAGTAGTTCTATTTATTACAAAGGATAAGTTTGGATAAGAGTAGGAGGTAGGAAAATAGGAAAGTGTAACTTGAAAATTTTCATATTATATCTAAAATCCTAATCTTATACTAAAAATATTTAAATAACCCCCCAATCTAATTGCTTTCTTTGCAGTTTCTTTTTGTCTGACAGAGCAGACCTCCTTAAACTTACTTTCACTAATTTAAATTATTTTCTATATCTAATTATGCTCATTAATAAATTCTTCTTTGACCTTCTCAACCAAGTATCAGAAATTCAAATTATCAGTGGTGGAAACAGACAGTCCTCGAGTTCTGAGGAGAAGGGGCCTAAGGGTCAGGTCTTTCTTGCTCAAGGTGTTGAGAAGAAAAAAAAAACCCTCAGAGACAGACTTCTTTATTAACTTCATATATAAATTCTAACTCTCAAAAGTAACTCTCTCAAAGTAACTCTCAGGTCTTTGTGTCTGCGAGAATCACTCAGAAATCCCAGAATTGCTGCTCTCTAGGAAGACAGAGAACATGGAACCCAATCTTAACTGCTGTTTCCTCTTTTATAGAAGCTGTCTTAAAGTGACAGAGGGGAGAGCTATCTGCTTTGCCTCTTAAAGAGACAGAAGGAGATTTTACAAAACTCCCAACCTGTCAGATACTGTCTCCTAAAAAGACAGTGGGAGATTAAGAAAGTCCTATGAACACTTTATAGAAAAAGTGTTTTATAATTATCATTATGTAGTTCCTGGGTTTATTTTGTCAGGTATACTCCCAGGTATTTTATTCTGTCTGTGGTTCATTAAAATGAGATATCTCTTTCAATATCTTCTTGCAGGTCTTTGTTAGTGATATATAAAAATGATGATGATTTATGTGGGTTTATTTTATACCTTGCTATATTGCTAAAATTATTTAGAGTTTCAACTAACTTTTTAGTTGCCTTTCTAAGATTTTCTACATATAACATCACATCTTTGATGAAAACAGATTGTTATTACCTCTTTACTTACTCTGATTCCTTCAATTCTTTTTCTTCTCTTATTGGTATTACTAGCATTTCTAACACTATATTAAATAACATTGGTGATAATGGACATCCTTGTTTCACTCCTGGGAAGTTGGGAAGGTTTCTAGCTTTTCCCCATTACAAATAATACTTGCTAATGTAGATGCTTCATCAGGTTACTCTTGAGGCTATATAAGAGGTTGACACAGGTCAAAACTCTCCTTTCTGTGCTAGAAGTCCACCAAGATCTTACTACCTAGGATATTTCCCACCTCTGACTGAGAAGGTAAGATTTAGAAATGCTGTCCACATAATATATATAGTGAATGAAGCACTCTATTTAGAATCAGGAGACCTACATTCAAATTTTGCTTCAGATGTTTACTGCCTATTCTATCTGGACTAAATTATTTAATTTCTGTCCCTTAGTTTCCTTGTCTGTACAATGAAGGTATTGGACTTGATAATCCCACAAACCCATGAGTCAGTCACTGTGCTAAAAACTTTTTTTACAAATATTATTTAATTTCATCCTCACAGCAACCCTGTGAGGTAACAGCTAATAAATAATAATATTTATATAATGTTTACTACATGCCAGGCATTGTGCTAAGCACTTTATTATCTTATTTGCTCTTCCTAACAACCTTGTGAGTTAAATGCTATTATAATTCCTATTTTACACTTGAGGAAATTGAAACTGGCAGAGATTAAGTGACTTGCCCAGGGTTACACAATTGGCAAATGTCTGGGACTAGATTTGAAATCAAGACTTCTTGATTCCAGGCCCAATGATCTTTCTATCCATTTTGCCAACAACTGTTTCTAGGTTGGCAAGCATATATTTGCTTCTGCGGGAATGCTTTACACTCCACCCCCTGCCCAATCTTCTGCCATTTCTTTGACTGGGGGATGTCATTATCAGACATCCTTTAATTGGGCTAACCAGGGGAGATAGTTTTGGGGAGCACATATATCTGCATGATGCTCCTCACATCTGTGCTCTGAGAGAAAGTCACTATCTGTTGAGTCACTTTATTAACAAGACCATCAAAAACAAGATGGTTCCTACCATGAAAGGCCATCCTTCAAAGTGTCCTAGCCAGGGAAAGCATCTTGAGGATCATCTCAAGACATTGAAACTCCATTAGGAATTGAGGGGATGCCATCAAGTGGGGAATTTCTGAATGAGTTGTGGCATATGCTTATGATGGAGTACTACTGGGCTATAAAAATGTTAAGGGGAGGTGGTTTCAGAAAAACATGGCAAGACCTAGCTGAACTGTCCCAAAGTGAAGTGAGAAGAATTGTGAGGTTATTATGCACAGTAATAGCAAATATTATAATGATGATCAACTGTGAAAGACTTGGCTGTTCTGATCAATACAATGATCCAAGACAATTCTAAAGGACTTAGGGTGGAAAAAAATGTTATTCACCTCCAGGGAGAGAACTGATGAACTCGCAGTGCAAACTGAAGTGTGATTTTCTTGTTCTTGATAATGATGATGATTATTAGTGATCTGGCTAACGTGGAAATATGATTTGCATTATTTCATATGCACAATTAGTTGATGTAGTTTTGATTGCTTTCTCAGTAAATCAGGAGGGAGAGAATTTGGAACTCATTCTCTTATATGAATCCAAATAAGAAGGAGGGAGAGAATTTGGAACTCAATTTAAAAAGAAAAGGATGTGAAAACAATTAACAATAAATGTTGAAAAAAGGAAGCTCAGTCAAGGGTTTTATTTTGTTTTCTTGATTCTCACTTCATTTTCCATCAGTTCAGATAGGTCTTTCCAGGCTTTTCTGAAACCACCTCTCCTCAGCATTTCTTATAGCCCAGTAGTACTCCATCATAATCAAATTCCACAACTTTTTCAGACATTCTCCAATTGATGGCATTCCCTCAATTCCTAATGGAGTTTCAATGTCTTGAGATGATCCTCAAGATGCTTTCCCTGGTCAGGACACTTTGAAAGATGTATTCTCATGGTAGGAACTATCTTGTTATTGATGCCTTGTTAATAAAGCGACTCAACAGATAGCAAGGTATCAAAGGACATGAATTAGAAAAGATCTTAGAGGCCATCTAGCCCAATCCTCTCATTTTACAGCTGAAAGACTGAGGCCCAAAGAGATAAAATCACATACCCAAAGTCTCACAGGTTGTGAGTTAAGTGGCAGGGCTATGATTTGAACGCCAAACATCTCTCCTCAGAGCCAATGTTCATACTTCTACAATTACTCAATCTTTTGTCCATGCTCCCGGTGGAAGAAGCTATGCTCATCAAATTGATTGGATAAGGTGTGGAGGGTGGATGAAGAGAACCTCTCTGATCTATTCCTATAACGAAAATAATTAATCTATCTCAAACATGTAAAGGTTGTAAGCTTTTCTAATCTATGCTGCTGCTGCTTTGAGTGTCTGAGTTTTTGTTTCTTTCCAGTTCAGTGCTAAGGGCACCATTTTGCATTCATACTTTATTTGGATTCATGTAAGAGAATGATTGTTGCTGAGAACTGTCCCCCTGGGATGTCTTGCTTCCTTGCGAGTTTTCTGAAGCTATAGCCAAGGCCACCCACCATACATATATATGCATTGACACTGATGCTGAAGTACTTTTACAGACAGCATGAAAAGGATGAATTTATTATGTGGTTCTTCGATTTAAGCAGGACTCCTATCTGCGAATCACTCAGGAGAAAACATAGCATGAAGATGCCTTTCTCCCCCTTCTGATCATGGCTGCAGTTTGCTGTTGTTGAATTCTAATAGTTAAAAGATCTCATTGAAAATTAATGATTTATTAATACAGGACTGAAATATATATCATATGGCTCTGTGGATGCTGTGTCAGTATTAGGCACCGTATAAGAATGCTAATGTTCAACAACAATTTGCCTTGCATGAAAAATGCATTACAGTGTTGGGAAAATAGCTTCAAGTAATTTTAAAATGTAGTTGGGCTTGCATAATGCCCAAATATGAATTCGCATGCTCTGTAATATGGTTTATCATTCCTGCAATATCTACCATAGTTGTTAATGTAGATTGCAGATATTGCTTTTATGTAATATAACCAGACTTCTAAGTACATAACGTGGGTCCAAGAAGGGTTAGGAGACTGGGGCAACTTTCAATTCTTCTCCTTTAACCTTCTTGGAGACCCTTCTTCCTACCATAAAGTTAGACTGGTAGATCATAGGAATAGAGCTGGAAGAGTCTTTAAAGGTCCTCCACAACAACCCTTCTCATTTTACAGAGAAGGAAACTGAGATAGACAGAGGTGAAATGACTTGCTCAGAGTTACTTGGGGAGTAAGTGTCTAAGGTAGGATTTGAACTTAAGTCTTCTTGATTCCAAGCCCCATGCTCCAACTATTGTGCCTATGATTTGCCTCAGAGGGGGAAAAAAACCCTAAACTGAGTCTCAGCAGCTCATCCAAGGTTCTAGAATTAATAAAAAGTAGAACAGATATTTGAACCTAGAGCTTGTTTCTGTAAATCCAATACACTTTACATTCATTGTAGTATATTGAATAGAGAGTTGGTCTAGGAATTAAGAAGATGTGGGTTCAAATCCTGCCTCTGATACTAGCTAAGTGTTGAGGTAGCTAGGTAGCACAGTGGATAGAGTGCCAGATAGAGAGCTAGATATAGCTAGATAGAGATAGGGCTCACTGGAGTGGAAGAATCTGGGTTCAAATCAGGCCTCAGATATTTCCTAGCTCTGTGACCTGGGGCAAATCACTTAACCCCAATTACCTAGCCTTTGCTGTTCTTCTCTTTTAGAACTAATTCTAAGATAGAAGGTAAGGGTTCAAAAAACCAAAAGACAAAAGCAATAAAATAATAAATTTAACAATAGTAGCTGAGGGAAACTGAGCAAATCATCTCTCATATCCTCCAACATAACTAGTTCTTTAAGACTATTAATCATAGATAAGTTTCTGAATTTGCATTTGGAGAGGATAGTTCCTACCCTGATAAAATGACAGGTCTGGATCCTTTCTTTGCCACTTCCCCAAATAATTAGTTCATGGCATAAACTAGTTACCAAACCCCTGAGGACAGTGGGCACAAAAAAGGGCACATTTTGAATGGCAAAAAGTTAGGGGAAAGGCCTAGGAAAATAGAATTCTGGGCAGGGAAGATTAACAGAGGTACTTGTACAATGGAGTTTATGTATAAAACTCCTAGAGAATACATATAGATAGATAGAAAGTTGGAAATACAATTTTTCTAGAGTTCAAGTCCTGAAGCTGATCTTAACAAATGCTTCTTGAGATGTGAATAAGTGAATTTCCTAATGGCAGCTATTGTTCATACTCTCTGGATCTCTCTTATTAATTCCTTCATCTCCCTCCCCTATCCTTGCTTTTGGACTGTTGGTATAGCTTCCAGACAGACTATTTGTTCAGTTATTTTTCAGATGTATTTAACTCTTTGTGAACTGTAGGAAAATATAAGTAATGGGGTCACCAGAGATATTACAATAAACTAAGTGGTTTGTGGGAACACACTCTAGGATTTATGAGAGACTGGACCAGGGTGAAGAGACCAGAGTTTACTGGATTTCCACAGTAATGGCAGTTGATCTTAACTGCCACCCAGCTTCCACTAGACCAGAGTATAGTAACAGGCTAACAAGGTAAAAGGGACTTAACAGCTTTAATTATGTTAGACTAAAAGGTGGGAAAGGATTTCTATACTTAAAATCTAAGGGATAAAACCACAGGGCAATGGGAGGACTTATTCTACTCTTATCTAAGTGATCTAAACTAACAGGGCCCAAGGAGCTATAAATGGAGTCTCTGGGTTTCTGCCTCAAACCTGGAACCTGCCAGGCTTGAGTACAGCTAGGACTTTGTGGCTTTGGGATTCTCATTGCAATCCACTGATGATCTCTGGATGCCAGGAACTAAAGTTGTCTCAGGAACCAAGTAGAGAACCAGCTAATCTAATCTTACTCATAACAGAACCCATTGGGGTTTTCTTGGCAAAGATACTGGAGTGGTTTGCCAATTCTTTTTCCAGCTCATTTGATAGATGATGAAACTGAGACAAAGTTAAGTGACTTGCCCAGAGTAATATAGCTAGTAAGTATTAGAAGCTAGAGTCGAACTCAGGTCTTCCTGACTGTAGGCCAGGTACTCTTTCCAACTGGCCCACCTATTTTAGACCTAGAAGTAACCTTAATCACTGAGCTTTCGTTTTACACATGAGGAAGACAATTAGAAATTAAGCTACTTTTTCAGATTCACATAGTTAGGAAAAAGTCTGAGGCTAGATTTTTAACTCAACTCAAAAGAAGTCTTCCTGATTCTAACCCTGGTGTTCTCCATCTACTATGCAACTTAGCTACCTACCCTAGAGACTTTGCCCTTCCGTAATAGGCTAGATCTATCTGGGCTGCTCATGGTGGAACTCTTTGGTTCCAAAGGCCACTCAAAGGTGCCTCTTTGGAACCTGCACTGGGCATGCCTAGATAATCATTGGTTATGCAAGTAATGGTCAGCCACAGGGCTGATCTACATATCCCATTAGAAAAGGGGTTGAATAAATGGCCAAATGATATGAACGAGTAGTTTTCAGATGAAGAAATCAAAGCTAGCAATAATCATATGAAAAAATGCTCTAAATCACTCTTGATTAGAAAAATGCTAATTAAAACAACTCTGAGGTACCACCTCACACCTGTCAAATTGGCTAATATGCCAGTAAAGAAAGTGAAAAATGTTGGAGAGGATGTGGAAAAATTGGGACACTAATGCATTTTTGGTGGAGTTGTGAACTGGACCAGCCATTCTAGAGGGCATTTTAGAACTAGCCCAAAGGGCTATACAACTGCATACCCTTTGATCCTATAATACAACTAAAAGGTCTATATCCCAAAGAGATAAGAAAAAAGGTGGGAGGGGAAGGACCTACTTGTAAAAAATATTTATAGCACCTCTTTTTGGGGTGGTAAAGAACTGAAAATTGAGGGGATGTTCATCAATTGATAAATGGCTGAAAAAATTGTGGTGTTGGAGTACTATTGTGCTATAAGAAACAATGAGTAGGATGATTTCAGAAAAAAGCTGGATAGATCTTTATGAACTGATGCAAAGCAAAATAAGAAGAACCAGAAGAACATTGCACAGAGTAATAGCAATACAGTATGATAATCAAATGTAATAGTTTTAGCTACTCTTAGCAGTACAATAATGATGCAGGACAATTCTGTAGGACTTATGACAAAGAATGTTATCCATTGCCAGGGAAAGAACTGTTGGAGTTGGATGCAGATCAAAGCATATAATTTTTTACTTTAGCTTATTTATGTTTTTATTTGAGAGTTTTGGTTTTATATGAGTATTCTCTTACAAAAAAGAATATGGAAATTTAAAAAACAAAGAAGAGGGATCAAAGCAAGTTCATATCATTATGGGTTTATAGCTGGAAGGTACCTTAAAGAGCACTGAGACTAGCCTTCCATTTTATATATGAGCAAATTGAGACTTAGAAAGGTTAAATGATTTGTTCATAGTTATACAACTAGTAATTATCTTAGGTGGGATTTGAACTAATGTCAAGTGGGCTCCAAGTCCAGTGCCCCTTGGAATAATATGAAGGTACTAATACCCAGAGGAAGTATCAATACACAGGAAAAACAGAAAGGTATCAATGACATAATTTCACTTCCTACATCTAGGCTTTCCTTTCCTCATCTGAAAAATGAGAGGGTTAGATTACATCACTTCTATTTTTTTAAATTTTTTTATTTAAACCCTTAACTTCTGTGTATTGGCTCCTAGGTGGAAGAGTGGTAAGGGTGGGCAATGGGGGTCAAGTGACTTGTCCAGGGTCACACAGCTGGGAAGTGTCTGAGGCCAGATTTGAACCTAGGACCTCTGGTCTCTAGGGCTGGCTCTCAATCCACTCAGCTACCCAGCTGCTCTGCCCCGCATGACTTCTAAGGTCCCTGGCAGCCCTAAATCTTTCTCCTTACATGTCTACTTGAATCCTTTCAGTCCATCAAATTAAGAGTTTCTTGGGGAAAAAAAAGGACTGTTTTTTTCTTTCTCTCATTTTTTGGGCTTTATAGCCCTAGTCCCTTAACATGGTGGCTAGAACATAGCAGGCACCTCAACAGATGCCTATTGATTGATAGTTTAGAGTTACAATTTTCATACCCTTTAGCTGATTTGATAGAAATAAAATAACAAATCAACAAATGTTTATTAATTAGCTACTAGGCATTGTGCTAGGTATGGAGGATAAAAAGACAAAAAAAAGTAAGTGAAAGTTCTCTCCCTCCCTTTCCCTTGGAAGAAAGGAAACTAGCATTTATAAGATGCCTACTATGTGCCAGACACTGTGTTAAACATTTTACAAATATTTTGTATTTGATCCTCAAAACCTTGGGAGGTAGATACATTAGGCCCGTTTTACAATTGAGGAAACTGAGGCAGACAATGGTCAAGTGACTTGCCCAGGGTCACATAACCGATAGGTGTCTGAGGCCAAATTTGAACTCAGGTCTTTCCTGACTCTAGGTCTAGTGCTCTATCCATGGTGCTACCTACATGTACATGAATGTGCATATAAAATATATGCAAAGATGAATTCATTTTCTAGGGTCAAAGACCAGGGTAGTTATGTCTGATCAATTTAACTTTTTATATTTTTGAAGCTAAAAACTGATGTTTTCATTTTACCATTATACCAAAAAGAAACATTACCTGCCTCAAGGAACATCTCTATATCCTCGGCACATAGCACACTACCTGGCACATCGTAGGATTTAATTAATGTTTGTTGACTGACTTAGGACACAACTCCGTGGTGTGTATATCTGTCAAAACAGCAGCAAGAACAGCAATGTAGTTCAGTGCCTCAGCTAACCCCAAGTGGGAAACATTGGTTTCCCTGTCATGTCGGTGAACCCTAAAATTTCTCATTTGTGTTAGTTACGCCACCCACCAAATAAAACACGTAACGTGGCAAGAAGCACCCCTGAGTCCTTTATTGGCATGGTTCCTGGAATGCCACCTGTTAAAGTGTGTTAGGAAGTAAGGCCAAGCTTACGGCTGGTTTTCCTTCTCTTGCTGATACCTGCTTTGCATGTATTTTTTAGAAGGAATCATGTTGAGTACAGGTGGTTTGGTGTTGCTGCCTTCTGCAGATCCAGGATCCTGATGTACCATCCATTTTGACGCCAGTTCCAAGTCCCAAGAAACTGAAACACCCTCCACCTCCCATCACCAAGTGCAGGGAGTCAAGTACATTTTTTGAATTGCATTTGCAAATCTGTCTAGGGAAGACTGGAAACAAGATTTGCTCAGAACTCAGACTCCAACTCAACAACTCTCCAGGCTGACGGGCAATTAGCAGAATGCACTCTGGGTGATTTGATCTACTCCACCACTCCCTCCCCACTGTTAACTAACCAGGCTTTAAGAATGCATTAACAACATCTATGTATATTCTTTGACTTCCTCCTTGGGGGTAATGTGTGTGTGTGTGTGTGTGTGTGTGTGTGTGTGTGTGTGTGTGTAAATTAGAAAAAACATTTCAAGAGTTTATAGGAGACAGATAGCCAGGGTTCTACCAGTCATATTAGCCTCTATTTCAAATAAATATCGGTAATGTTCAATATTACCATCAAATATTCAATATCATATAACGCAATCTCTTATGTGGAATTAGGCTTAGATCAACGTATACAACCATTTGGAAAGTACTGTAATGGACAGAAATCAGAATGACTTGGAATTTTGGTGGTCTGAGGTCTTGTACCAACTATGTGACTTTAGGCATGTCCCTTAATTGTTTGAATCTAGGAACTCTCATCTGGAAAATGAAGTAATTGGATTATATGGCCATGAAGAAGCTTCTAGGACAAATATTTTAACCTGGAATTGTCTTTCCATTTTCAGTCACTCAAAGAAGGACAATAGTGAACTCATCAGGTCATAAATAGATGACCTTTACGTTGGTGTTGAGTTAAAAAAAAAATTATTGGCCTTAGGAAGATGTCAAGATGGTAGATGATTCTCAGTAGAAGAGGGATGGAGTTGATCATAAGTTATTCTGACATATCAGTTTGAGAGGTGTGTTGATTTTTTGAGGTATGCTTTTAGGATCTAATGAAGAGTCTTCAGAGACCTCAGACTCGAGGACTGCTATCCTATGTAAAGGAAAATATTGTCAGAAAAGAACCTAGAAACAATCTCTAGATAAATTGAAATCCTGGATGGGACAATGAAGATTCAGAGGGCACAGCTAGTGTTTTTATCTTTGCAGTGGACTTAAAGCAAGGTTATTAGATCAGAAAGGAAATGAGAAATGATCATATGATTAAGATAATAGTGATTCATGGAGTTTTTGGACCACGGCTTCTGATTTTCTTTATTCACTTGATTTTTCCTGTGTAGGTGGTAAGGCCAAACTCTTTCAAATGGATGGAAAATGTTTACTTTTTCTGACTATAAAATGTTTTTGAATGGACAACCTATTGATGTTGGACATCAATATATAGACCTTGGACAGACACTGCAGATTGACCATGAGCCAGACCCAGAATTATACAGGTGAAAGAAAACAGGATTTGGGAAATCAAACAACTTTTTTTTTAACCCTTACCTTCCTCAATCTTGGAATCAAAACTGTGTATTGGTTCCAAGGCAGAAGAGTGGTAAGGGCTAGGCAATAGGGGTTAAGTGACTTGCCCAGGGTCACACAGCTAGGAAGTGTCTGAGGCCATATTTGAACCCAGGACCTCCCATCTCTAGGCCTAGATCTCAATCCACTGAGTCACCCAGCTGCCCCCTGTCCTTATGTTTTGAAAATAAAAGTCTTTGTAATATGCCCTCTCACTCTCTTCTCCCGCTATTGCAGTCTGGGTAAACTCCTCTTTACTCAGGTTATCACTTTCCTCTACTTCAAGTGATTATTAATAAATCTTATAAAATATAATACTTGGAGTATTGGATATTAATTTTAATCTTATAACAGATATAGGAGAGGACAGAAGATATGGCATGGAAAGAAAAAAAGGCAGGAGAGTAGCTTAATAAGTCACAGATGACAATGAATGAGAAAGGGTCAAAAAATTATATTCATGGGCTCACTTGTCTAGAATTCAGTGCATGAAGTTTGGGTAATAAGCTAAATGAATTTGATGTGAGGAGGCATATATGGCCTGACTTCACAGATTTCACTGAGAGTTGGTAGGCTATGATTCATGACTAGATTACAGAAAAGGAAGAGTGCAGCTTATCCAGAGATACCTAGGTGGCCCACAGAAAGAGTACCAGGTCTGCAGTCAAGAAGACTGATTTTTCAGTGTTCAAATCTAGCCTCAGATATTTATCAACAGTGCAACCCTGAACAAATCACAACCCTATTTGTCTCAGTTTCCTCATCTGTAAAAGAAGCTGGAGAAGAAAATAGCAAACCACTCTGGTATCTTTGCCAAGAAAACCCCAAATGTGTTCATGAAGGATCAGACACAATTGAATAACAACAAAACAGCTTATCCAAGAAGAACACATAAGGTAGAGGGGAAAGTGGAGGTGAGGTAGTCTGGTACATTAAGAAGATATTGTTCTGTGTGGAAATCTTTAAAATTAAGCAAGGAGATGTGGAAGAGAGTAGCATGGGGGAGGGTCAGGGAAGCAAAAAAAACAACAAAACAAAACAGAAGATATTTTTAGGTGGTCAAATACTATATGCCTTCTGAAGGACTACTGCAGACCTCAAAGATGAAAGAGAGAAAGGGCAGAGCTGTGACAGTACCCAAATTAGCTAAATGTTTCTGGAGGTCTCTTTTTACCAAAGGCACAGAATAGATGCCTGTCTTTCCTTCCTGAAAATTTCAACATTAAAAGGTAGAAAAATTAATAGTAGATGCCTTTCCAATAAGGAAGAGTTGGTTGATGAAATAACAGTAAAACTAGTTGCCATTTTGTGGAAGAACATAGATGAAGATGTAGAGTTAACATTAAGTCCCAGGGTGAGGTATATTTGCAAAAGTGCTTATCACTGTGATGGAGGAGAACCAGTGTGCAGAGTCCAAATTGAAGAGAAATCCTCAATGCATGGAGAGGGTCCTCCAGATGATCCAGTGATGTGGAAATCATTATACTGATTGCATCAAGGCGCAGAACATTGCAGAGCTTCCTGGATGAGATTTAGATTTAGAACTACTCAAATGAGTCTGTCTTGAATATCCATCCACACAAGATAAAACAAATGGATGAAGAATAGTTATTGCCTAGATAATGTCATGCAGCTGGATATATAGCTTTTAAAGCTTGACTCTTAGCATACATAATATCAATATGAATGGATTAATTGGTCTGAGAAAAATAGGAAGAGGTGAGAAGGCTGGCTTGCTTTTAGAAAACTGCAGAACTCCTTTACTGACTTCCTATTTTAAAAAATACCAATAATAATAAACTGGAGGCATTCCATGTGAACTGGAATGACTTCCAGGAATTGATGCAGTGAAAGGAGCAAAGCCAGAAGAACATTGTACACAGAGACTGATACACTGTGGTAAAATAGAATGTAATGGACTTCTGTACTAGCAGCAGTGCAATGACCCAGGGCAATTCTGAGGGATTTATGGAAAGAAAAGCAACTGCTTGAACACATGGGTTGAGGCGGACATGATTGGGGATGCAGACTTGAAACGACCACACCAGTGCAACTATTAATAATATGGAAATAGGTCTTGATCGATGACACATGTTAAAACCAGTAGAAAAGTGTGTTGGTTATTGGGGGGAGACTTGGGGGGTGAAGGGGAAAGTAAGAACATGAATCATGTAACCATGGAAAATTTTTCTAAAAAATAAAATTTAATTAAAGCAAAAAAATAATAAATAAAAATAAATAAAATATACCAATATTCTTTTGGGGTTATTATGTGTCTGTGAGACATGAAACACTCTAGTCTCTGAAGAATCAAACTCAAAATCTCCGTAACCAAGAAGGCAATGGAGAAGCATATGGTGGCTGGTTGTTAGAAGACTGTGACATATAGCAAAAGAGGAACTTAGAAGAATAGTAATAAAGGGTGTTATCTGGAAAATGTATAATAGAATAAGATAGATCTGGTCCCATTGTGAAGATGGGAGATGATAGGTGGGTAATCAAAATGCTCCACTGATATATTCTTGATGTCAGGAGAAATTGATTAGGGCCTATACTGCATTGAGCTGACCCTCTGTGGAAGGTCCTTTGTGGACAAAGTCACACCAATTAGTTAGGTATGAACAGATTGTGTTTTATGAATGTGGAAGTAGCAGCTAGGTTGATAAGATTACAGAACCACCTGAATATGTGTGTATTTTGAGAATTGGCATTCATATAATGCTTAAAATTTGCACTCTGGTTTCTATCTGTGAACTTATTTGGTTCTCACTATTGGTTCTCACTGTCTTCTTTTACAGGTGAAGAAATTGAAGCTCAGAGAAACTGAGCTGCCCATGGTCACACAGCTATCCAACAGAGGTCAGTGGTAGGATATAAACCCAGAGCTTCCTGATTCCATGACTGGTACTTAATACACTAGATAATTCTGGGGAAATTCTAAAATGAATTGGAGAAAGGGTAGATGACTACTAAATGGGAACAAGTTATGCCTCCAATAAATGTGGACTTGATAAAAATGACTCATATTGGGTTAATCTAATTTCCATTTATTGACCACTAGGCTTACTACTAGGCTTGTGAATCAGGGAAATGCTATAGACACTGTAAATACCTTGCAGAATATAGAGGTATATTTTGATCCAGTAATACAACTACTAGGCCTGTATTCCAAAGAGATAAAAAGAATGGAAAAGGACCTGTTTGTACAAAAATATTTCTAACTGCACTTTTTGTGGTGGCAAAGAATTGGGAACTAAAGGGATACCTCTATAACACACTTCTAACTATACTTTTACAGAAACAAAACTGCCTAAAGATAATAATTCAAATTCACTATAAACAAAATATATATTATATACACATCATGTACATTATAACACTCAACCGGAGAATGCCTGAACAAATTGTGGTATTGATGGTGATGGAATACTCTTGTGCTATAAGGAATGATGAACAGGATGATTTTAGAAAGAGCTGGAAAGATCTACATGAATTGATCCAAAGTGAAATAAGAAGAACCAGGAGAACATTATACATAGTACCTAAAATATTATGGGACAGTCAAATGTGGTAGACTTTACTACTAACAGCAATACAATGATCCAGGATAATTCTAAGGGACTTATGAAAAAGAATGCTGTCCACCTCCAGAGAAAGAATGGTTGGAGTAGAAATGCAGATGAAAACATATGATCTATCACTTGTTTATCTGGGTATATGATTTGGGGTTTTGGTTTTATAAGATTATTCTCTTACAAAAATGAATAATATGGAAATATTTTTTGAGTGATAATATATGTATAACCCAGTAGAATTGCTTGTCAACTCCAGGAGAGGGAGGGAGATAGCATGAATCATATGACTTTGGGAATCTTTATGTGTAAATTTGTTATTGAAATAAAATAAAGTTAAATTAAAAAAAAAGAAATGCATGTATACTAGGTCTCTCAATATCCTTACAGACAAGATGGAGAAATGTAGATTAGATGCATGTATAGTTAGATGAGTTTAAATGTGTTTGAATGGATAGACCCAAAGAAGATTGATTAATGAATTAATATGAACCTGGAGGGACCTCTGTGGAATTGCTGCAGGGCTTTTGTCCTTGGCCCTTTCTGGTCCATCTTTTTCTAAATAAGCATTTATTAAGCATCTATAATATCTTAGGCTCTATGCTTTGTAAGTATTATTTTATTCAATCTTCACAATAACACAGAGAGCTAGGTGCTATTATTATATCCATTTTAATAGTTGAGAAAACTGAGGCAGATAGAAATTAAGTGACTTCCCCAGCGTCACACAACTTATGTCTGAGGCTGGATTTGAACTCAAGTTTCCTGACTCCAAGCTTAGCTCTCTATCTACTGAACCGCCCGACTGTCTCACAATGACCTGAATGAAGGCATATATTGAATGCTTAACAAAAATGAGAATGACACAAAACTGGAAAGGAGACCTAATATAGCATGCAGCCCATTTGGAATTCAAAGCTATCTTAACAGACAAGGACTTTAGCCAAAAGCTAACAAGATGAAATTTAATAGGAATAAGTGGTCAAGCCTGGAGATATAGATTTGGGAATCAACTCTTTTACAGGGAGTGAAAGTGCCAAGAGAGAGAATCAAAAGAAAGAAGATGGTAAAAGACAGACAGAGAAGGGCTGAGGTTAAGGGAAGAATAAACAGAAGACAATCTTAGAAAGTGAAACCATAAAATTTTCACTTGAGATCAATTATAGTAATAACCATAAATATCAAATGTGATATTAATATAAACATAAATGCTTTGTCTCCCTATTTGACTGTCATATAACTGAATGTGGTACCTCTGGGGAAATCTAGCAAAGATCACTGCCCTAAATATGTCAAAGATACCATTTCACAGAACACAAATGCAATCTAAATATCCTCTATAGTCTAAGGAGAAGGACAGCCCTAGAATTTAAGCTCAGGCTCCATGTTGAAAATAGATAACTTTAGTATAAGGTTACCTGAGACTTATTGGTTGGAGTATTTGATCGCTTTTAGGCTGGACAGTTCCCTACCCAAGCACTGCCTTTCTAATTTTAAAGAGAAAGATGGGAGATTGCCTAGCTCAGAAACTCCCACTTCTTTGTCTTTTCTTTCTCACCACACTTGGAGTCCTATAAATTATCCTGTTATACATTTCTTCTTCACTCCTGGGTTGGAGGCAAAAGAGATGAAGGATTTGGTGGAAGTGTTTTCAAGTTGAAGCCACTGTGGTCTACTCCAGGAATAATGAAGACTGGGTGTGCTTGGAAAGGAGAGATTGAAGAAGGTACTCTAATAATGGGGAAGTGACAATGTTTTCCATTTTAAATGGACATACTGTTATTATTTCCACTAGTGTTGCTTTTATTGTTTTTATTTTCTCTTTACTAATTTAAATCTTAAATATATTTATTTTTTGCTTTTATATCGCCTTAATTCCCAAATATATTTCTCTCCCTCCCTTCTCCATTGAACTATTCCTTTTAATAAATACTGAAAAGGAAAAAAAAAAGATGAGCAAAACTAACCAACATACCAACTGAATTGGACAGGATCTGATTAGCTTTCATCTACTCTGTAGGTAACTTGTTTGTAACTGTTTATATCACGTTATCTCTTCTATTGGATCTTAAGCTCCTGGGACTGTTTTTGCCTTTCTTTGAATCCTTGATGCTTTGTGGGGTATCCAGTGAGAGGCTTACTGAATGCTTGATAACTGATGCATGTTCTACTCTCACAGTCCCTCAAGTCTGAAAAGAAGGGAGACAGGTATATTTTTCTCATCTCTTCCTTGGGGCCAAGCCTTTTCTGATATCTTTTAAATTAATTAACTAAGCAAATTAGTTAAAAAACAAATTCTGTGATCCTAATTTAACTATCCTCATTCTAGGGTGTTTTGGGAATAGTTTGGGATCATTGTATTGATGAGAATAGCTAAGTTATTCAGAGTTATTCATTGTACAGTATTCTTGTCACTGTTTTCAGTGTTCTCCTAGTTTTGCTTATTTCACTCTGCTTCAGTTCATGTAAGTCTTTTCAGTTGTTTTCTGAGTTCTTCCTGCTAGTCATTTCTTTTTTTGGATTTCTCAGATCATATAGTTATTTAATGTTTATAAAGCACTTAATTTAAAATTTTTTTTAAATTAACTTTTATTTTAAAATATTTTTCCATGTTTACATGATTCATTTTCTTTCCTTACCCCCTCCCAGAGCCAACAAGCAATTCCACTGGGTTGTACAAATGTTATCACTTGATACCTATTTCCATATTATTCATTTTTGCTATAGAATGATCTTCTAAAGCCTAAACTCAAATCACATACCCACATATACATGTGATAAGTGATGTCATATGGTTTTCTTTTGCATTTCTACTCCCATTTTTCTTTCAATGTGGTTATCATTCTTTCCCATAAGTCCTTCAGGAGTGTCCTAGCTTACTGCATTGCTATTAGTCTGCAAGTCATTTCTTACAGCACAATAGTATTCCATTACAATCATATGCTGTAACTTAGCCATTCCCCAATTGATGGGTATCCCTTCACTTTCCAATTCTTTGTGCCCTCCACCCCCACTAAAAAGCTGTTTTAAATATTTTTGTACATATAGGTCTTTCCCTTTTTTGTTTATCTCTTTGCAACTCAGACTTTAGAAGCTGGGGATGTGGTTACGGGGCTTCAAAGATGATAGGGTGAGCAAAAAGAAGGTAGCCGGAGGGAAAAGAGGATGAGTAGCAGTCTCTTGGAATGATAGAAAGATCATTGATGAGAGGAGGAGGAGTGAAGAAACCTGGCTTGGCAGTCTAGTTCTGCTACTTAAATTCTCTTGATCTTATCTTGCCCAAGGTCACACAAATTAATCTCCTTAAAATGGAGCAGGTGGACTAAGAATTCATATTTAGGATTAGAAGGGACCTCAGAAGTCATCTAATCAAACCCCTTTATTTTGCATATAAATAAACTGAGGTCCAGGAATATAAGTGACTTGACTGATGTCCCATAGCTAATAATTTCAAGAGGTAGGATTTGAACCCATGTCTGATGTTTCTAAATTTAGTCATCTTTCCATTGGGTTTTGATGATCTCTAAGATCCTTTTCAGTCTTAGAGAGATTGGAAAGGGAATAAGAATTTATTAAGTACCTACTATGTGCCAGGCAAATGTGCTAAGTGCTTTACAAATATGATTTCATTTGATAACTTTAGTTATAGTTCTTATTTCTAGAGTCGTGAATGTAAACATATAGACCTTGTTAAAAAGGTGACAAATCTTTCTGGACTCCTCTGATCAGAACACAGTAGTCTTACCTTCTGCAATCTGGTTTACTGAAGTGGAAATGTGAACGTCATGATGCTCCTTCTTCTGCTTCTTCTTCCATCCTTGGCTGATCTCTAATTTTGGTCATTTTGATTGTTCAGTCATTTAGGTCATTTTGTTTGACTCTTTATGACCCTGTTTGGGGTTTTCTTGACAAAGATGCTAGAGTCATTTTTTGTTTCCTTACCTAGCTCATTGTACAGATGAGGAAACTGAGATGAACAGGATTAAGTGACTTGCCCAGGGTCACATAGCTAGGAAGTATCTGAGGCTAGATTTTTAAATCAGGAAGATAAATCATCTTGACCAGGTCTAGTACTCTATCCACTGCACCACCTAACTGCCCCCAATTTGGGGAATAGTAATGTAGATTTAGAACTATGAGAAACTTCAGAGATAATTGAACCCGATGTTGTCATTTGGGTCACAGAGGCACTAACTAAAGAGGAGATTCTAAACCAATTTCACTGAATCATGCTGCCTAGGTCCTCTAAAGTCCAACCTATGCTAAGTTCTACTAGAATTTAAAAGCCATCTGGCCTGGGGCAGCTAGGTGGCTTAGAAGATCTCAGAGAGCCAGGCCTTGAAATGGGGGGGTAGTTCATTTAAATCTGGCCTTAGACACATCCTCGCTGGGTGACTCTGGGTAAGTCACTTAACCCCAGTTGCCTAGTTCTTTACCATCTCTTACCTTGGAACCAGTACTTAGCATTGATTCTGAGATGGAAGATATGGATTAAAAAAAAAATCATCTGGCCCAACTCTTTAGCCATACTGTGTTCTTCCTGGACTTTTGTATATCATTCCACACCACATGAACCAAACACTCAAGAAGGGATTTAAAAATGAAACTGCTTAGTAAAACATGTCATATAACTTAAAAACGTGTCATATGACATAAAAAAGTCATTATTCTCATGAGTATCTTGCTCTACCCTTGAGACATGGGATACAATTAGTAGTCAGTGAAGAAGTGAAAATGAATATCACACAGAAAGCAAAAGAGAGGTACAGTGGTCCCTCGCTATATTGTGATTCACTTATCACAGCTTCACTGTATGGCAGGTTAAAAAAAAATTCTAATACTGTATCATGGAATTTTTGCTATTATCACAGGACCAACCACAGTGCTGTGTACTATATCCTGGGTGCTGATTGGCTCAGTGTTAATAAGAGTGTGGAAAAGGTTTATGGGTGAATGTGAAGGATTTTTAAAGCCTTAATATATATTATATATATAGATATATAAATAATAAAATACAATATAACAAATGTATATTATAAATTATAAAATCAAATAATAAAATAAATATAACGCCACTACTTCCCAGATTTTCACCTATCATGGGGGTCTCTGGAACATATTCCAGGGATAGGTGAGGGATCACTGTACATAGTGAGTATGAGCAGGCTGCCACAGATAATTAGTGAGGAATTTTGAAGGATAAGAGTAAAAGATGCCATTTGGGAAATCTAGGATAGAAAAAGAAGATGGACTTGTTGTGAGGCAAGGACAAGGGATGGTGGATGGCTAACCTAGAAGGTGAAGAGGTTCTCCAATACGGTGAATGTCCAGTTATCTCACCTTGTCAAATTTATGGAAGGATCACAGGATCATAGAGAGAATAAGAGACTAGATCCACATCATGTAGATAGTGACCATCAGAGGATGGATGAGACCCAGAGTCAAACCAGATAGACAATCATTGGTGGATTGTTATCTACATTGTTTTGAGATCACAGATCTGTTTATTCATGCCATAAAACTGGGAGGGGAGAGGACAGAGGAGAAGGGAGTGGCCAGAACAATTTAAAGGCAGTATTCCCAGTTCTCTCCACCCCACAACCTTTGGCCAGCCACGGCAAGCAAATGTTCCTTACAGAAGAGATAGAAAGGGTAACAGAAAGGTCTTGCCTGTGTTTGTTGAAGGAGATTGGACCTGACACCCAGTTGGTGCTAATTAGTGTTCATTACTAACACCTCTTCCATTGAGACTTCCTCTGATGTATGGGCAGGGTGTGGCAGTGACCCTGGGTTCTCTAAGGCAGTTACCGCTGAGGTTCAAGCTCTGGCAGGTCCTTCCCAAACAGGAAAGGATTTGCCAGCAACAGTTACTTGCCTGAGGATCAGCTGAGCTAAAGCATAGAGAGGCTTACCACCAGGAAGATGGTTATGAAGGCTAAAGTAGAGATGGGCCACAACTATAAATGGAGAGGGACTCTCCATCCTACTGGAATCACAGATTTTTTTTTTTTAAACCATTATCTTTTGTCTTAATATCAATTCTAAGACAGAAGAGTGGCAAGGACTAGAGACAGTCAGGGTTAAGTGACTGCCCTTTTGACAGCTACGCAGTATCTAAGGTCAGATTTGACTCCAGGTCTGGTGATCTATCCACTGTACTACCTAGCTGTTCTATCACAGATCTTTTGATTGTTGGTCTTTGTATCAAGAAGATCTAAGTTCAAATCCTGTCTTAGACATTTTTTGGCTGTGTGATTCTTTCTGGCCAAGTCATTTGACTTCTTTCAGCCTTAATTTCCTCATCTGTAAAATGGTAACCAATCTCAAGATTTGATTAAATCAAAACATAGAATACAGCACTCACTTTCTAGACATGTGCAATGTAGGGAATTTGCTTTCCTCGACTGTATATTTGTTACAAAGATTTCTTTTTCTTTTTTTTCAGCGGGGAAGGGGAATTGGGAGGGAAAAAATGAATATAATTGAAAACATATTACTAACAGTGAAAAAATAAAAAGGGGATAATAATTCCTACCTCAAAGACTTATGAGAAGTTATATATTTAAAGCATCTAACAAACTTTACAATGCTATATACAGCACTAGATAATAATAGTAGTTATTATTATCATTATTATTATTGAAATGCTGATTTATTGCAGGCTGGTAGAAGATAACAGTAAGAGAGACAATCAATATGAGATCAGTGAAGAAAGATTTAATAGACACCTATTACATTTGAGGCAGAGTGAGTTAGTTTATTGAGAGCTGACCTTGAAGCCTGGAGGACCCAGTCTGAAGTCTCACCTTTCATGCATACTGAGGTACTGATAGAAATACTCTAGAGGCAGTATTTCTTAAATTTAAATTAATTCATTGAGTTACCAGTCAAGGCATTCTAAATTTGTCAAATGATTCTCTCCAAAATCTATACACTTCTCAGGAGCTCAATTTTCAGCTCCTCCCTTGTATATCCTGAGACATCTTCTAGTCGGCAAATAGCTAATTAGGAGGTGGCCCATCATATTCCCAACCCTTGCCCAAACCATAGGTGATGGACATCACTTGGGCAGGAAGAGAATCCTTGTCTCTCTTTTCTATTAACCAAATTTTGTGAAGAGGAAGACATTCCTTGGAATTTCTAAGGACAAAGAAAATGCAAAAAAAAAAAAAAATCCAATAAAATCCCCCAAACAGCAGACTGGATGGATTTTCTGACTCAGGACCCAGACATAGTAATACACAAGAACTCTCTAATCTATGACCTTGATATAGAAATTAGTATACTATCCAAAAAATAAATTTTCATACTGGCTAGGTGACTCTGGGCTAATCATTTACCCTTTTAGCTTTGTAGACAATTTTCTAAGACATTAAGTTTCAGAGAAGTTGATGATCTACACAGATGGAGGGAATTTTCTCATCTGGGAGTCCTTAATATTAATAAAATTCCCTTCTTTATCCTTACGCACTGGGGATACAAAGACAAATAGGAAACAAGCAAAGAACCAAATAGGGAATCTGACATTGATTCTATGGGAAACTATAGGATAATTGTTCAGTTGGAAATGGAACAACTATGTATAATTTGGATTTGTTAGAATAAAAGTTCCTTGAGGGTAAGGGTTGCCTTCTAACTCCTTTTTGTGTTGTGGTGTTTGGCAAAGTGCCTGGCACATTTTTGTGTTTGTTGTGTTGTTTCAGTCATGTTTGACTCTTTGCTACCCCATTTGGAGTTTTCTTGGCAAAGATACTAGAAATGGTTTGCCATTTTGTTTTCTAGCTCATTCTACACACAGGGTTAAGTGACTTACCCAGGGCCTTGCAGCTACTAAGTGTCTGAGGTTGCATATGAACTCAGGTCTTACTGACTCCAGGTCTGGCACTCAATCTACTGCTCCACTTAGCTGCCTAGCACATAATGAGTGCTTAATAAATACTTGTTTCCTTTCTCCCAGAAAATGAGCATTTTCCCCCCCAGAGTGATTTCTTATTATTCCCCCTCACATTCATTTTACCTTTCAGTCAAATGGTCCTTCTAGCCAGGATAAAAAAAAAAAAATCTCATCCTCCGCAACACATGCCTATGGATAGACATATCCCAGTGCCCCTTCTCCCTCCTCACTTCTCTCCTCTTTCATCTTTCTCCTCTCTCTTTCTCTCTCTCTTTCTCTCTCTCTCCTCCTCCCCCCCTTCTTACCCCCCCACCCAATTACTACCTTCCTTCAAAGTGTCAACTCCCACAGCAGGCCTTTTCTGATCATCCCGTGGTCTGTGTGCTCTTTCAATGGAAAATTACTTGATTGGTTTTATATTTGCTGATTAGTGGAAATGCGGTTTCCTAGCAGGATGTAGGTCCTTGGGAGCAGGTAGGGACTGTTTTATTCTTGTCTTTGTATTCCTGGTGTTTAGCACAGTGCCTGGTATATATAAAAGGCATTTAATATGTTATTATTGAATTGAATTGAACTGTTCATTTTAAGAAGGTCCAGCCCAGCCATGTAGTCATTCCTTTCTTTACAATGGTCCCTTTTACTGATATCTTCATCACTCTTACTGATATGGGGGTACAGGTTTCCTCCTAGACACCCCAAATCCCCATATTGTGTACCAGGTCAGAGAGTACATAAAGACTCAGTTTCCCTTGCATTTCTGCAGTGATAGGGAAGGTGACTTTGAGCTAAGAGGAAAATCTTTTCTAGCTTCTCCCCTAATTCTTGAAGAGCACAGAAAGGCACCTCCCAGTTCTACCCTGATAAGCACTGGGTGGTACCTAATCCAATCATCCCTTGAATTCCACAGATCAACTCTTACACCCCCCCAACCCAACTAAGTACCTCATTTCTGATTCACCCCCCCCATATCCTGTAACCCTTGTTGTCAAAGGAGTATAAAAACCCTAGCCCCCATCTCCTCAGAGAGGAAGTGTTCCACCTGCACACTATTTCCACACCGTTCAACATTGCTTCCAAATTAATACATTTCTCTTTTTATTTTTAAGATAATTTTGTAGTTTTGCATTCTTGCACAGGGCAACCGGTCCTAAACCTGGGGCTTCACCTTAAAGCTCTTCCACAACATTTTGGTACCAAAACCCAGGATTCACAAGAACACCACTTCCCAGGTAGGACAGGGCCCTTGTGGCTCCTGAAAAACCCCTTTTTTGGGTGACATCTTCATTGAGCCCTCTCCCTCTCTCCTATCTAGAACCCTCAGGGGTTGGTCTGGCCACCAAGCCTGGGGTCAAACTCCACATCCTATTTCCCTTGAATAATCAGAAGAAGTTCTGATTTAGGGAAACATCCTTCAGAGTCAGAAATTGATCTGATCTGAGACACTAATCCTCAGGTACCCCTGTTGGACATGAAGTTGGTTGACCCTCTGTAAGGAATTGGTCATCCCTTATCTAAAAACTTGGGATAGAGGCAGGGCATACCCTGAGATTCTCCTTTGGGGTGTCTGGGAGGAAACCTGTATCTCCCTATCACTACCATTTCTTTAGTTTTCTTTTATGTGCTATCTTCCTCCATTAGAAAGTAAGCTTCTTGGGGTAGCTAAATGGTTCAGTGGATTGAAAGCCAGTCCTCGAGATGGAAAGACCTGGGTTCAGATCTTGACTGAGATACGCCAATTGCCTAGCCTTTAGCACTCTTTTACTTTAGAACCAATATTTAGTATTGATTCTAAGACATAAAGTAAGGGTTTAAAAAATATAAAAGAAAGTAAACTCTTTGAGGTCAGGGACTGTATTTCTTTCCATTTATATTTGTATTCTCAGTATTTAGGATAGTGCCTGACTCAGAGCAAATGCATGAATAATTATGAGTTGGTGAGCTAAGGAGGCAGTGAAAACCAGTGTTAAAAGGTGGGGAGTAGAAGAAAATCACCTAGAGAAGCAGACTAATCCTGACTGTTAGACTAGCTTGTTGTTTGACCTTGCCCAAGGTTACTTCATTCCTGTTAGCCTCATTTTCTTTGTCTATTAGATGAGGATGTGGCCATAAGTCAATCTACTCTTGCTAGTCATGTGTGACTGTTTTCTTAGGGTATGCTATGTGTCTGAGATGTGATTAAGAAACAGAGATAACTCAGGAGAAATGAGAGAATCAGGTTTTTTGCTGAATCACATGAGAGCAAATGATATGAACAGATAGGAGGAAAAGCAGGTGTATGGAGTGTATGAATTTAATATAAATGGTGAAATGAGGATTGCTAAAAGAAAAACTTCTGCCCCTTTGATCCTTTTTAAAAACTTTATCAAAGAGAAAACAATTGGAGTTTCCCCTGGAAGAAAAGAAATTAACTAACTACCTCCCCCCCCCCCCCCAACACACACACTGAATCTCCTCCAAATCAAAGTGCCCTCCCAGGCTCGGGATTGGTCCTTAAGTAGATCAATCCTGCACCCGGAATTAGGGGGTAACATGGGATTGGGCCATTGAGGACCAATCCCACAACAGGAAATGTGTGTGTGTGTGTGTGTGTGTGTGTGTGTGTGTGTGTGTGTGTGTGGTCCCTCCCCCAGCATGGGATTGGTTCATTCAAGACCAATCCCACACTAAGAAGCAAGGGTGGGGGGACCCCTGAGGCACTGGAGGATGTAGTTCTCCCCAACCAGGACACTTCAAAACCCACAATGGTACCCCTTATCCTATTGGAAAACCCATTTTAATCTGTGTCAGCTCCATCCTTTGACTGGGCGCATCTGCCTACTATGGGAAGATGCCGGAGCCTCATGGCTCCCTGTTTAGGAAGAAGTTTGTCCCTGTGACTCCTGGTATTCAGAAGACTGGCCTCTGACGTGGACTAAGGTCAGGTATGTCCAACTAGAGAAACCAGAAAGAGTAACGCCAGTGGCTTTATAAGAGGGGACTGGGGAAGTGAGAAGGTCTTTTTTGGCTTGTTGGCTCTTAGCTAGCTCTCTTGGGCTAGAGAATTTTTCTGGCTAATTTTGACCAGCACTAGCAAACTCAGTTTAATTAGGCAAGGCCAGTTGGTTATGTGACTCTCTCTTACTCCAATTTTTACTAATAAATAATTATAAATTAATACACAGTCTTCAGAGAATTTTAATCATAAAAGGTGCAATGAACATAGAGCTCATTTTGTAGTCAAGAAGACCTGGGACATATATCTACGATATCAGGCAAATTACCTTTCAGGCTAATAGTGTCAAACTCAAGTAGAAACAGGGCCACTAAACTGCATATAAGGATCCCTGTGGATGACTTAGAAAACCACTTATTAATATTTGTTTTATTGTATTTTTGTTTGATTAAATGCTTTCCAATTGCATTTAAATCTAGTTCAAGCTGAATTTGGGAATAGTGAAAGCCATGTTTGGCCTTTGCTCTAGGCAATTAATTCTCTTAACAATTGAAGAAAAATTGCTGACCTGTTCTAGTAAAAGCAGGCATCCTCTTTGGGGAGTTTTGTATGCTGATGAAATGACAGATTCAGTCCATCTCCTATAATAATAAAACATTAACATAATGCTTCAAGATTTTACAAAAGGCTTTCCTTATATTAACCTTCAAAGTACACAGTGTAGGAATTATTATTCCCATTTTATAGTTGGGAACCTGAGTCGCAAAGAGTTTATAGAGCTTGCCCAGGGTCATCAATGTTGGAACTAGGGTTCAAACTGGGGCTCCCATGTAATTCAACTTCTTAGGGAGGAAGTGAAAAGATTTGGGAGTATATGTGGTATTTTTTTTTCTTTTTTTAAACCCTTACCTTCTATCTTAGAACCAGTACTATGTATTCTAAGGCAGAAGAGACAGTAAGAGTTTGACAATTGGACTTGTGTGCCCAGGGTCACACATCTAGGATGTTTCTGGGGCCATATTGAACCAAGGATCTCCCCTTTCCAGGGGACTGGCTCTCCATCTACAAGGAGCTACCTAGCTGCCTCAGGCCAGATCACTTTTAAATTCCAGTAGAACTTAGCACAGGGTTTGGCTGTAGAGAACCTAGGCAGCATGATTTCAGTGGTCTTAGAGTCTGGAAGACTTGGTTTGGAATCCTCTTTTAGACCTCCCATCTCTAGGTGTGGCTCTCAATCCACTGAGCTGCCTAGTTGCCCACATGAGTGCCACAAAAGTCTTAATGATCTTTTTTTGAGTTTGAAGGCTGTGACTTTGGAAGAGAAAAGGATATGGCTTTATAGCTAGTGTTAAAGAATATATCTTTATTTTCTGGCCCATTGCTTCTGACAACTACAATGAGTTTCCTGACCAAGGTTAAGTATTTCTTATGAAGGCCTGCAAGAATATATCTGGCAGGAGATTAATCAGCTCATGTCCCAGAGATCAGTATTAGTAAGGGGGATGTTGGTTACAGTGATGCTAAGGGATCAGAGCAAGGGAGACATTATAGGAGCAGTAATTTGTAGATAGAGAACATGGTTTTAGACCTCAGTCTGCCATTTATTATTTACATAATCTCAGGAAAGGTATCTCTCTTGCCTGAGCTTTGTTTTTTTCTTCCACCAAAGGAGATTGGCTTATATGAGCTTTAAAGGCCCTTCCAGCTCAGCTCCTAGCATTCCAGGAATCTGTCTTTCTAGGAATGTAGAATTTACAGTAATAGGGGGGAGACTATGTCTGCTTTAGCATTATCATTTCTTTTTTCTCCATCCAGCTTGTGGACTTTGACCTTAGTACAATAGTTTAATTGAAGACCTTTGGTTGCTTCAAGCAGATTCTTGTGATTATTGAAGTGCTGTCAAAGGTGCCCCTCTGTTGGACTGAGGTCCTCTTGGTTCTCTGATTGCCAGCTTAGATGTTGACTGGGAAGTGCCTGGACATGGTTAATTCAATAAGAGTTGTTTCTGATGCTCAGTATTGCAGGGGAAATGTGAAAGAAGATACTGTTCTTGCGGTTGATAAATTTTTTTTTGTTGTTGTTGTTCAGTTGTGATGGACTCTTCATGACCCCATTTGGAGTTTTCTTGGCAAAGATTCTGGAATAATTTGTCATTTCTTTCTCTAGCTCATTTTCCAGATGATGAAACTGAGATGAATAGGGTTAAGTGACTTGTTCAGGGCCACACAGCTAGTGATTTGCCATTTTCTTCTTCTGGTCATTTTCCACATGAGGAAACTGAGGCAAACAGGGTTAAGTGGCTTGCCTGGGGTGGCAAAGCTAGTAATTTATTTGGTATGATTAAGTGGTAGAGTGACTAGGACACTGGACTTTGAGTTAGGAAAGTATAAATTTATATCCGCTCTCAGGCACTTATTGGTTGTAAGACCCTGGCCAAATCACTTACCCTCTCTCATCCTCAGTATCTTTATATGTAATATGGGAACCTAACTCACAGGAGTATGCTGAGGATCAAATGACATGAGATATATAAAGTGCTAAAAAATGCTAGCTATTATTATTATTACTACTACTACTATTGCTACAAAAATCATTGTATCATCAGGACCCAGCGATGAACCTCCCTTGCTTTGAGGTAAAACCCAGGATCTGGACAGGTTGTTCTTGTCAAGAATGATATTTCCAAAAGCTAATTTAAAAATAAAAGAGATTTATTAATTTGAATGTAAGTCAAATGGGATGGTTGAGGGAGGCAGAATGGGTGGAACACTGCCTCCCAGAGGAGATGTTCTGGGCTTTTTATACCCTTCCAACAACAGGGTCTGTGTGACTAGAGATGGGATGATGATGATGTGTTAGTGGGTCTGTGGAACCCCAGATGGGTCATGTGGTTATGTTGTATGCCTTAAAGTCAAAAGGGGGTGAACTGTCCAATTTAGAGGATAATCAGATATTTGGGATATAAAATAGACATTTATCAGGAGCAAGCTGGGAGGTATGCCTATCTGTGCTCATCAAAAAACGAGGGGAGAGGCCAGAGGGATCTTCTTCTTAGCTCAAAGTCACCTTCCCTAGCACTGCAGGAATGCAAGGAAAAATGAGTCTTTAATGTATTCTCCAATCTGGGACACGATCTGGGGTTTTGGGGTGTCTAGGGGAATCCTGTACCCCTATGTCACAATGATTTGGGCCAATCCTGAAAGACTTATGATGGAGGATGTATCCCCATTCAGAGAAAGGACTTTTGGAGTCATCTTTCACATCAGTGTGTCTTTGGTTTTATTTGGGGTTACTTCCCTTTTCTTGGTCTCCTCAACTTTAAAATGAGGAGGTCAGCATAGATGGCCTTTAAATTCTCATCCAGTGTTAGATCTCTGGTCTGATAGATATGATTTGGATGCATGATGAGGAGCAATTTGATTATGACTATTCTCTAGAATCAACGAATCACAGTCAAATGATAGTTTTCTGTCTTCTGACATCTTAGGTAAGGTATGAAAAGGGAATATTTAGCCAAGGGATACTTAACCTTTTTTGTGTCTCAAACTCATTTGGCAGTCTGGTGAAGCCCATGAACCTCTTCTCAGAATGATGCTTTTTTTCAGGTAGCTAGATGGAAAAGTAGATAGAACGCTGGACTTGGAATCAAGAAGACCTGTGGCCCTGTACTGAGCAAACCATTTAAGGTTTCTTTGCCTCAGTTTCTTCACGTGCAAGATGAGGATAATAATATCACTTATTCATAGGATGGTTGTGAGGACCAAATGAGAGTTTAAAACAGATTGTAAGTTTTAAAGTATCATATGAATGCAGCTATTCTTGTTACTTAAAATAATTGGAAAGTAAATACTATATTTCAATTGGAATAATGAAAATAAAGATTTTTTTCACAGATACTCTAAAATCTATCTATGCAACCCTTGGGGGTCATGGACATTCGATTAAGAATCCCTAGCAGTAGTGAAAGAATGATAGCTATTTCTAAAGTTCTGGGCTTTGGAGGCCTGGCTCTAGAAAAACACTTTTAAACTTTAGAAGTTTCTTAATGGCTTTCCCCCCTTTGACTAATTGTTAAGGGTGGGAGTAGAGTGGTCCCACAGTTCCCAGAGGCACAAATCAGCCACACCTTAAGTCCATTGTCAGATTCCTTCAGTACTGAGAATTCCTTAGAAACTCTAATGGCTTAAGAGGATCCTACTTAGCTAAACCCTTTTGGTGAAATTCATCCCCATCACCACCCTGAATTAGGCTTGCCCTTTGATATTTTGGACTGACATCTTTTCTGTTTGGTCATAGAAATAGTCCTTGAGAAACTGCTACAAGTCTCTGAAGGGTACACAGAACTTCCCTGGGGAATAATGAAAACAGCTAACAGTTACAACTATGCATATGTTTGGGAAAACATGATTTCTTTTGAGCCTCACAGCCCTCTAAGTGGTAAATGTTATTATCCCTACTGTGCAGTTGAGGAAACTGAGGCATGGATATGTTAGGAGGCTTCCCCATGGCCATGAATGATTACATCCGTGGCAGGATTCTAATCGAGGTCCCAAATGATTCTAAGCCAGTTTGGTTTCACATCTGGTGGGCTTTCCAAAGTGTCACATTGTCTTTCACTAGTGGCTTTCAAAACCCACGTTCATATTCTTATTCAACCAACCAATAGGAATTGATGAGAGTGATACACTGGGGATACACAACCTAAAAGAAAACAGTCCTTGCCCCGAAGGAGTATGCCCTCTATGGGGAAAAAACATGTGTACATATATATTTATACAAAATACACAGAAAGTAATCAGGTGATCATTTCTGGCAGTAGGGAAAGGAGGCAGAGAAAGGTACTAGCAACTGGATAGTGGGGAATAAAGGGAAAAAATTAATGGAATGAATTTGAGTTGAGTGTGAAGGAATCTGGGGATTCCAAGAGTCAGAGGTGAGAAATGCAAACATATCAGGTAAGAAACTGGCAGTACAAAGACAGAGAAAAGGTACGGAGTGCCATGTCAGTTTGGCTGGACCATAGAATGTATAAAGGGTGTAATATACAGTAAGGTTGTTAAGGTAGGCTGGAGCCAGATAGCGAAGGACTCTAAATGCCAAACAAGGGAGTTTGTATTTGATTCTAGAGGTAATAGGGAGCCACTGGAATTTCTTGAGCAGGGGAATGACTTGATGAAAAGATCTGTGATTCAGGAATACTACTTTGACAGCTCTGTAAAGAGGTTGGATTGTAGTGGGGAGAACATTGAGGCAGGAAACCAATTAGAAAGTGATGAAATGAATTTTCCAGATTGTGAATCTTTAGAACTTCAAATCCAGAATCTAGTTGTTAAAAGATCCCATTAGGAAATGACAGTTTTGTGTGGTTTGGGGGTGTGTGTTATTTTTTTGGAGGAGGGAACAGGTAGCTACATCTAGCTGTTTTGTATCTGGAAGGTGTGTGTGTGTGTGTGTGTGTGTGTGTGTGTGTGTGTGTGTGTGTGTGTGAAGGAACACAGAGACCAGTGACCAGAAGATCTTTCAGCAACCATATCCCATTTTGAGCACAAAGTTCCTTCAAGGAGGGGTTACCAAACACTCCTTTTCCTTGGCAGAGCTGGTTGGTGTGTGTGTGTGTGTGTGTGAGCTGTACTTTGTCATAATAAGAAATTTCACAGAAAGAAACTGTCTGATGTTGCAATGACTGCAGAAAGAGAAAAAGGGAAATGATCCCAAGATTCATTTGATCTGCTTTGCCCTGCTTGCTTTGTCTTGGCTTTCTCTCTAAGTGAAAGGTGTTGACAGAGCCTCTTTGGCAGAGGATGGGAGGAATCAGCAAAGGCTAGGATGGCAACCTGCATGGAGACTCTCTTCTCTTTTTCTCTGCTAGGATTTGGTTGTTTAATTAGATCCTGGGATGGCTCCAAAATAGGATGTTTCTTGGCGTTTGCTGGCCAAGGGTACTGTTAGGTGGGCCAGTTCTCAGATCTCTAGAATCAAAGAATCACAGTGTTGCTCAAGTATTAATAATAACTCATATTTCTACTGCATTTTACTGTTCATAGATCATAGAATCATAGATCTTCAGTTGGAATAAACTTCAGAAGCCAACTAGTGCAACTCTTTCATTTTATGGATTAGTGAATTGAGGCCCAGCTAAATGACTTGTCCTAGGTCACACAGATAGCCTCAGAGTTGGGATACAAAGATCTTTTGATGAGAATGCTACTAGCTTCCTTACAAAGTTTGTAAGGCAAAAGACTGGAGAAGCAGAATGAGAAATGCATTTTTGGATATTACCAATGAGAGAACTTGTTTTGCTTGATGAACCATATTTGCTATGAGGGTTTTCTTTTCTTATTTTCAATTGAAAAGGTAGTGGGAAGGAAAGAAAATAAATGTTTGTTCATTGAAATAAAATAAAAACAATCTGATGTTATGGGTTTTGTTGTTCAGTCATTTCCAGTCTTGTCTGACTCTTCATGACCCCATTTATGGTTTTCTTGGCAGAGGTACTGGAGTGGTTTGCCATTTCCTCCTCCAGCTCATTTTTATAGATGAGGAAACTGAGACAAATAGAGTTAAGGGAATTGTCCAGGGCCACACAATCAGTAAATAGACTCAGATCTGAACTCAAGAAAGTGAGTCTTTCTGATTGTAGGCCTGGCATTCTGGCATATCAATTGGGCCATCTATCTACTCTATTAGATAGGTATTATCTCCCTTTTAATAAAGAGGACACAAACTCAGAGAGGTTCATCAGATCACAGGATCATAGATTTAGAATTAGAAGGGACCTCTCCAATCATCTTATCTGACCTCTTCATGTAATAGATGAATAAACTGAGACTCAAAGAGTGTCAATAATGCCAATTAACATTCCCAAATCACAAAACTACTTGTGTACTTGTCCACTGAGATTTGAGTTTAACTCGCTTTTCTCTGTATCCTGTTGCCGAGTTCATAGTAATATAGAATTTTAGCATTGACAGTGGTCTTCTAGACTCAATTTTGAAACTTATAGTATGGAATTTTTTCCCGACATTAAAATACCTTTCTTCAACTTCTACACATTGCATTTGGTTTTGTCTACTGGGGCCAGACAGAACAAGCAAGTTTCTTGCATATGACAGGTCTTCAAGTACTTGAGGGCAATTATGTTTCTCCCTCAGTCATTTCTAATTCTGCCCTTTTTCAGTCAGGTCCAACTATTTATGATCCCATTTGGGGTTTTCTTTTTTTCTTTTTTAACCCAAGGAATTGATAATTTATTTTATTTTATTTTATTTTTATTTATTTATTTTAAAAAATCCTTACCTTCTGTCTTGGAGTCAATACTGTATATTGGCTCCAAGGCAGAAGAGTGGTAAGGGTAGGCAATGGGGGTCAAGTGACTTGCCCAGGGTCACACAGCTGGGAAGTGTCTGAGGCCAGATTTGAACATAGGACCTCCTGTCTCTAGGCCTGGCTCCACTGAGCTACCCAGCTGCCCCATTTGGGGTTTTCTTAGCAAAGATACTGGAATGGTTTGCCATTTTCTTCTCCAGCTCATTTGACAGATGAAGAAACAGACACATTGAAGTGACTTGTCCAGGGTCACAAGACTAGTAAATGTTGGAGGCCAGATTTGAACTCACAAAGATGAGTCCTTTTTGCTCCTGGCCTAGTACTCTAAAGCCAGGACCACCAGTCTTTTCTACTCCTGGCTATAACACTTCTTAAACTGCATGGATCTATGATCCTCCATCATATATATTGGCTTCCTTTGGCCACTTTCCAGATGACCAATGTCTTTCTGTAATTCCACATTGTCGAAACTGGGATTAAATAATGTGAACACCCTCTTTAATTCCTTTATGCTTTTGAAAGGTTTTTCAAAATACTTGGGAAAGTGTCTTTTTAGGACCTCCATATCACTTGGGGTGAATGCTTTGTATGTTTTCACATGCACTACCCCTTCACCAGGCTGCACTATTGTTCTGTCTACAATTGGTAGGAGAGAGACTATGGCATTTGTGGATGGCCGATTGTTAGTTGTAGTATTGCTTCCTAGGTACTTTGATTCCACAATCTCCAGTTGGAGAATTGTGTGCTTATCCAATTCCCTTCCTTCTCTTAGTTGTTTTAGTATTTGGAAGAGTAGCTTGACGTTTGCTACCAATTCCTGAGTCAGTGTCTTTCTTGGTTGTGATTGTATTATAATAGTTCCACAGGTGAGAACATACATTCTTTGAGACTGTTAGGAATTGCCAAATGGATAGGATTATGGCTATGGCAGTTGGGATAAAACAAATGCACTCAGCAAGGGTTAGGGCACACCATTTATAATAGTCATAGAAGTCTAAAGCTTGTTGCACGAAATTGGGGACTGTCTTGAACCAAAAATCCATTACACCTTGTATGAAAGACCACAACATAATAGATATGCTAGATAAGATGAATGTTATTCTAGCCAGTTTCATTTTGGGTATGTCAGAAGATTTAAGGTTGTTCACTAACTTTGCTGGCCAATTAATGTAATGGATTAAAGGGGGTACACTAAAGTTAGGAAGGTGCTCTGCTTCCCTTGCTGAGTGACGGAGGGGTAAAAGGAGTTTGAGGTGATAGGAGAGGAATGAAAGGGAAGGCTGATTTTAGGGAGGAATGGACAAGGCGGTATTAGGATGGTAAGGGTACAGGGTGAGGTGTTCAGGAGAGGCAGCTAACACAGACTAGGCTCCCAAGCTAGAGACAGAGGATACTGGGGGTAATAGGCTGAACCCTTACAGGCACGAAAGGTACTTCTACAGACACAAGGAATAAGGGGAATAAGGCCAGTCAGAAATTATTGAAATCTGATTTGAGGGCTTTCTTGTCAGTTTCTCAAGTCCTCAGAGGAGGAGTTGCAAGACTCCTCCCTGTCAGTGAAACTGAAGGGATTCAGGAGGAAGTGTTGGGCAACTTCTTCCTCCCAAGATGGATGCCTCCAGTTTCCCTCAAGTAATAAAGAGAATAAATCCTTCCCCTTCAACCCTTGCCTAATTCTTCAACACAATGATTCTCTAGAGGGTTTGCTTAGGTAACAAAGAGATTTTTTAATGTTCAGGATTGGTCAGGAAGGAGAGAGGGGTTTGGGGTTTCTGATAGCCACTAGGGAGAAACTCAAGATGGGGAAGGGTCACAGGAATGGGTTAGACTGAGAGAAGAACCTGCTTCTCTCAGCCAGGGAAGATTTGGCTGCTCTTAAAGTAGAGGGAATACTAAAGGGATAGTTTGAATTCAAGGATGTCCTACTTGCCTATTGGGGAAAACTAAACCCACAAAGTCTATTCACTAAAAACCCCAAAGCCACCCTGTCTCCCAGAGCCCCAGGAAAACAGGCAGGGAAAACAGGGAAATAATATGGAGAAGGTCAGGGAAAGGTCCAGAGAAATTAGCTAGGTTCAAATCGTCCAGAGACAAAGCACAGGCCAAAGCAAAATGGAAAGCCAAGCAGAGCCCTAGTTAGTCCTTTCACTCTGTTCAAGCCTCAGGGACCAACTGACTTCTCTCAGAATTCTAAGGCTTCTAACTGCCAGAAGTTTTCAGTTGGCCCCCTGCAAGAGGAAAAGCCTCTCTTGCATATTTTGCATTACATTTCCTAAATAGTGGAACCTACAATTGAACGTAATACTCCACATATGGTCTAACCAGGGCACAGTAGATAAATGTAATCTTGGGTAAGTTATTTAATACAGTTCTTTGTCTCAGTTTCCTCATCTGTAAATAACAGCACCTACCTCCCAGAGTGCCTCTGAAAGTAAAATAGGATGACATCTGTAAAGTGCTTGGAATCCTTTAAGTGCTAAGCAGATCCTATTATTATTACTATCACTTCTTTTTATTAATGTTCATTATTTGTTGTTCAGTCTTTTTTCAGTTGTATCCTACTCTTTCAGACTCCATTTGGGTTTTTCTTGACAAAGATACTGGAGTGGTTTACCGTTTCCTTCTCCTGCTTATTTTATAGATGAGGAAACTGAGTCAAGCAGGGTTCAGTGATTTGTCCACAGTCACACATCTTGCGTCTGAGGCTAGATTTGAACTCAGGAAGACAAGTCTTTCTGACTCCAGCTCCAGTGGTATCTATACACGGTGCCACTTTAGATGCCTAGATGTTCATTAACCATCCCTTTAATGGTTTGTCTAGAATTTTTCTAGGAACCAAAGTCAAGCTCATTGGATTATAGTTTATAGATTCTTCTCTCTTCACTTAAGAAAATGGGGGTGATTCTCCAGCTTTGTGGTATCTTTCCTTTCTATTTTCCATGCTCTTTAAAATACTACTGACCACAACTTAATTATCACATCTCTGTTAGTATCCATTCTCTTTCAGTTCCTGAGAATAGGCCAAGTTGATTTGAAATCATCAGGGGCAATGAGGTATTCTCTTCTTTCTTGCATCAGCTCTCTCTTAACTATTTTTGGTTTGTCATTTCCAGTGTAGCGGTAGGAAGTGAAATTACAATTGAGAATCTTTGCCTTCTCTTTGGCCAGTTATTGTTGGAGATGGCTTTCATGCTATCACTCTTTTTGTTTAGGATATATATTGGAATGGGATGAGGCACTGGTAAGTCATTGAACAGTTAATAAAAGGTTTACTTTTTCCTAACACAGCAAGCATCTGCACGAAGGATACAGTCATACTTCACATCTCCAAATGATCCCCTCATATGGAAATCCATCTGTTCATCAGGGAAGGAAATGGTGAAAGACATGGAGATTTGTGTGATCTTCAGAAATCTACTAATTCAGAGGGGCCTGACTGCACATGAGTGAGATGCTTTTGCCCTTAGGTGACTAGGATGTTTTGTTAGGAAAACAGGATCTAATAATGTCTCTGGAAAATTAATACTTGTAAAACTAATCCCTATCACAGGAAGGAAAGGGAGAGAGGTGGATTTAACCCATGTTGTGGGGAAATTCTGATAGATATTAGTTTAACCACAATTATCATTGTCCCATCCACATCATGCAGTAGTCCTATCCCTTTTTTTGTAACTTCTGCTCATCCTACTCAATATAGCTTAAAAAAAAAAAGCATCTCATTTTATTGAACTTAGTTACCCTGGCCAACTTCAATTCATTTGGAAATTTAGCAATTCTATATCATGTTCTTTTATCAATTTTCTGTTATTTGTCCTTGCTTCCATTTTTTTGTATGTATCTTTTGAATATCTGAATTGGTTAATTATTTCTCCATCAGCCCACATTGATATCTTCAGATAGCTTCCATTTTTTTTCTCTTCATAGGACATATTTCCTCTTGTGTTATCAGAATTTCTCTTAAGGAATTTCAACTCCTCTTGGACTCATTTCCCCTATAGAAGGTTACTCTTTGGGATACCACTTGTCCTTCTTTTGAACCCTTTGAAAGCTGCTTTCCAAAAATCCAGAATTCATGTTAAATAATGTTTGGCTTTACTCTCCTTCTCCAGGAGGGAGAGTAGTTACTTCTCTCCAAGTTATCCATCATTTCTACTGTGGCAATCACTTCCTTCTTGTTTGGGAGAATCCCATTTAGTTTAGAATTTTCCCTTATTGTTTCTTCTACCTTTTGAAGGATGAAATTATTATTTTTATCTGAATGAACTTATTATTAAGGCAAGTCAAAAAATTATTAGCTACCCTGCTTTTTGGAAGAGAGAAAAGAACTTTAGCAGAAGTCTGGACAGTTGAAATCCCCATTGCAATATATCATGTCTTTGCGCCAGCCTTTTGATTTATTTCTTGAATTCTTTATCTATTTTCTCTTTCTGTCCAGGTGGTCTGTAGCTTAATCTGATGACAGTGATTTGTTTCTTCCTCTATTAATCTTCATCCCAAATGCTCCTCAACAGGCTCCCCACTGTGGTTCCTGGATTTCCCCACAAGAATATGTTTTCTTGGAATAAATACTATACCTCCTTCTCTTCCTCCTATCACACCTTTCAACTATCCTGCTTTTTTGGTGGAGAGAGGGGGTAAATTAAGTATATCTCCTCTTACAAAGTCTCAACTTGGTTATGTGGTAGTAGTACTTAGTAGCTTTTTCTATAGCATTTTAAGATTAATAAACTACTTTCCTTACAAGATCTCTTTTGTTGGTAGGCAATGTAGTTATTATTTCATCTTAACAATCTTAGGTTCAGCAAGTTAAAATGATATCCTACGTCAGTATATATTGGGGCTGGGATTTGAATCTAGGTCTTTTGACTTGATCTCTTGTCCAATTGCTGAAAGTCTTTCCCAAAGAGTGGGAGGATCATGGAAGCCTCTTGGATAGAAGACTTTGTAAAAGGATGGAATCATAGGTTCCGGGTTAAGATGGTGGCAGAGTAAGAAGCAGCTCTTAACCTCTCCTGACCGAAACACACAAAACTCCCCAAGGGGACATAAAAACAAGTCAAGATGAATGGAGGAACCCCACAACAGGGCACAGCGTGGAAGGTACGTGGAATCGAGGCATTTCCATGCTATAAAGGGGTGAAACAGCTCTCACTAAATCGCAGGCTGAGCAACCACCCCACCCCCACCCCTCCACACACAACACCTATAGCGCCGAAGCCAGCTAAAAAGAAATAGAGCAAGTTTGGGGCACCCATCGAATCATTGGCAGCTCCGGGGCCTGTTCCTGAGAGCAGCAAGATTTAGGACCCCAATAAGCCAAAGAACGCACGCGAAATCTGAGCGCGGGAGCAGAGGGTGGACGCAGGGCGCAGAACGCCTGCTTAGAGCACAGGCGCGGGCGGAGGCGTGGGTGGAGGCAGACACAACCAGGAGCTAAAGCTCTGAAACCCCAAGTGGGGAACCAGTGTGGATGGGTGTACGACTGTGGAAGCAGCACCCTGAGACTTGTAAAGGAACCTCCGACAGAGGATCAAGCAAGGGGGTCCACCAGGGGGCTTGACCTTGGAAAAAACCAGAACTCAGACCTCAGGAGCCAATAGAGCGCGGACAGATCCTGAGCGCGAGGATAAACCTGAGAAGCTGCTGGGCTAATGATGGCTACCCAGTCTCAGGAAGTTCAGAAGAGAAAGAATAACAACAAGAAAAAGAAGTCTTTAACATTCGACAACTTTTACACAGAGAAAATCCAGACAACCTAGCAAACAGAGGAGGAGAATAAACAAGCATCCGGACCCTCCTCAAATAAGGAAAACTCCTCACAAGCTATGGAAGAGTTCAAAACTGAGATTTTGAGGAAAATGGAAGAGATCTGGCAAGAAGATAACTGTTTAAAAGGTAGAATCTTGCAAATGGAAAGTGAGGCTCAGAAACCAAATGAACTGATAAGCAAATTGAACACCAGAAATGTCCAGATTGAAAAGGAATACCAGAAGATTATGGCCGAAAACCAGAAGATTATAGCCAAAAACCAGAAGATTATAGCCAAAAACCAGAAGATTACAGCCGAAAACCAGAAGATTACAGCCGAAAATCAAAAGATCATAGCCGAAAACCGAAAGATTATAGCCAAAAACCAATCCCTAAAGGCTAGAATTGAGCAATTAGAAGCTAATGATCTCTCAAGACAACAAGAACAAATAAAACAAAGTCAAAAGACTGAAAAAATAGAAGGAAACATGAAATATCTCAATGAGAGAGTGACAGACCAAGAAAACCGGGCTAGAAGAGACAATTTGAGAATAATTGGTCTTCCAGAAAAACTAGAAATTAATAGAAACCTGTACTCCATACTAACAGAAATAATCCAGCAAAATTGCCCTGAAGTCCTACAACAAGAGGGCAATATAGACATTGAAAGGATTCATAGAAAACCTGCGACATTCGATCCAGAAAAGAAAATACCCAGAAATATAATTGCCAAATTCAAGAGTTTCCAAGCAAAAGAAAAAATCTTACAAGAAGCCAGAAAGAAACAATTCAAATATCAAGGAGCACCAATCAGGATCACACAGGATCTGGCAGCCTCCACGCTAAAAGATTGCAAGGCTTGGAATATGATATTCAGAAAGGCAAGAGAGCTGGGCCTGCAACCACGGATCAACTACCCATCAAAATTGACTATATATTTCCAGGGGAAAGTATGGGCATTCAACAAAATTGAAGAATTCCAGGTATTTGCACAGAAAAGACCAGGGCTAAATGGAAAGTTTGATATCCAACCACAAAAATCAAGAGAAACATGAAAAGGTAAATAAGATA
>NC_058130.1:214907554-214932433 GCF_016433145.1 Gracilinanus agilis
ACAAATTATTTGATATGATAAGCAAAGAAGGAGTCCTGCCAAATTCCTTTTATGACACAAATATGGTACTGATTCCAAAGCCAGGGAGACCAAAAACAGAGAAAGAAAACTACAGACCAATCTCCCTAATGAACATAGATGCAAAAATCTTAACTAGAATACTAGCAAAGAGACTCCAGCAAGTAATTAAGAAAATCATTCACCATGATCAGGTGGGATTTATACCAGGAATGCAAGGTTGGTTCAACATTAGGAAAACCATCCACATAATTGACCATATCAACAGTCTAACAAACAAAAATCACATGATTATCTCAATAGATGCTGAAAAAGCCTTTGACAAAATACAGCATCCATTCCTATTGAAAACACTGGAAAGTATAGGAATAGAAGGAGCTTTCCTAAAAATAATAAACAGTATATACCTAAAACCATCAACAAACATCATATGTAATGGGGATAAATTAGAAGCCTTCCCAATAAGATCAGGAGTAAAACAAGGATGCCCATTATCACCTCTATTATTTAACATTGTACTAGAAACACTAGCAGTTGCTATTAGAGAAGAAAAAGAAATTGAAGGTATCAAAATAGGCAAGGAGGAGACTAAGCTATCACTCTTTGCAGATGATATGATGGTCTACTTAAAAAATCTTAGAGAATCAACTAAGAAGCTTGTAGAAATAATCAACAAGTTTAGCAAAGTTGCAGGATACAAAATAAATGCACATAAATCATCAGCATTTCTATACATTTCCAACATACTACAGCAGCAAGAAGTAGAAAGAGAAACACCATTTAAAATTACCCTAGACAATATAAAATACTTAGGAATCTACCTACCAAAACAAACACAGCAATTATATGAAAACAACTATAAAACACTTTCCAAACAAATAAAACTGGATCTAAACAATTGGAAAGCCATTGATTGCTCATGGCTAGGACGAGCTAACATAATAAAAATGACAATTCTACCCAAATTAATTTACCTATTTAGCGCCATACCTATCAAGGTACCAAAAAACTTCTTTACTGAATTAGAAAAAACTATAACAAATTTCATTTGGAATAACAAAAGATCAAGAATATCAAGGGAAATAATGGAAAAAAAGTGAAGGAAGGGGGCCTAGCAGTACCAGATATTAAACTATACTATAAAGCAGCAGTCATCAAAACAATATGGTACTGGCTAAGAGATAGAGAGGAGGATCAATGGAATAGACTGGGGATAAATGACATCAGCAAGACAGTGTATGATAAACCCAAAGAGCCCAACTTTTGGGACATGAATCCACTATTTGACAAAAACTGCTGGGAAATTTGGAAAACAATATGGGAGAGATTAGGTCTAGATCAACATCTCACACCCTACACCAAGATAAATTCAGAATGGGTGAACGACTTGAATATAAAGAGGGAAACTATAAACAAGTTAAGTGTACACAGAATAGTTTACTTGTCAGATCTGTGGGAAAGGAAAGACTTTAAAACCAAGCAAGAGTTAGAGACAATTACAAAATGTAAATTAAACTGTTTTGATTATATTAAACTAAAAAGTTTTTGTACAAACAAAAACAATGTAGTCAAAATCAGAAGGGAAACAACAAATTGGGAAAAAATCTTTATAACAAAAAACTCTGACAGGGGTCTAATTACTCAAATATACAAGGAGTTAAAGCAATTGTATAAAAAATCAAGCCATTCCCCAATTGATAAATGGACAAGAGACATGAATAGGCAATTTTCAGGTAAAGAAATCAAAAGTATCAATAAGCACATGAGAAAGTGTTCCAAATCTCTAATAATTAGAGAAATGCAAATCAAAACAACTCTGAGGTATCACCTCACACCTAGCAGATTGGCTAAAATGAAAGAAGGGGAGAGTAATGAATGTTGGAGGGGATGTGGCAAAATTGGGACATTAATGCATTGCTGGTGGAGCTGTGAACTGATCCAGCCATTCTGGCTGGCAATTTGGAATCATGCTCAAAGGGCTATAAAAGAATGCCTGCCCTTTGATCCAGCCATACCATTGCTGGGTTTGTACCCCAAAGAGATCATAGATAAACAGACTTGTATGAAAATATTTATAGCCTCGATTTTTGTGGTGGCAACAAACTGGAAAAAGAGGGCATGTCCTTCAATTGGGGAATGGCTGAACAAACTGTGGTATATGCGGGTGATGGAATACTATTGTGCTAAAAGGAATAATAAACTGGAGGAGTTCCAGGCGAACTGGAGAGACCTCCAGGAACTGATGCAGAGCGAAAGGAGCAGATCCAGAAGAACATTGTACACAGAGACTGGTATACTATGGTAAAATTGAATGTAATGGACCTCTGTACCAGCAGCAATACAATGACCCAGGACAATTCTGAGGGATTTATGGTAAAGATGCTACCCACATTCAGAGGAAGGACTGCAGGAGAGGAAACATATAAGAAAAACAACTGCTTGAATGCATGGGTCGGGGTGGACATGATTGAGGGTGTGGACTCGAAACTACCACACCAATGCAACTACCAACAATTTGGAAATTGGTCTTGATCAAGGACACATGATAAAACTAGTGGAAATGTGCATCAGCCATGGGTGGGGGGAGTGAGGGGGGTGAAGGGGAAAGGTGGAGCATGAATCATGTAACCATGTTAAAAATGAATATTAATAAATGTTTGAAAAAAACAAATAAATAGAGATAATCCTTTCACCTTGTAAAAAAAAAAGGATGGAATCATAGAGTGCTAGAATTGAAAAGGAACTTAGTGATCATTTAACCCAGTGATGAAACCAAAAACCTAATAAAAAGGTAAAATGAATTACTCAGAGTTAGCTAGCTGAACTGGAACTAGCACACAGGTGTCTTCTTGTTCGATGATTTTTTGATGAGACATAGGAATAGTAGGAATCACTAGCTTTGGCTATTATTGTAATTAGTCTGTCCAGTTTGATTACTACATTTTTCTTCTGGATGTCTAGTCTTTGTCTCCACCATAGATTAAAACTTGGACAGACCCTCTTGCCTGGGCATTTAACTCTGGGATTAATACATCGGGGAACAGAAAAATAATATAAATATCACCTAAGGTTCAATATCTCTGCTATATCAATGACAGAATGAGAACTACTTAAATATACAGGGTGTCCCAAAAATCTTTGATCATCTTTAAGTTTTAGTAGCTTCAGTTCATTAAATTTGTTTTACATTAAGGTAGTTTTGTGACTTTTGAATAATCCATTTTTAATTTTAGTTTCTAACAAGATGGAGTACCCTGGTAGTATGTGTTATGTGTGCAGTAGTTTCTGGATGACACTTTCTCAGACCCATGGGTTGGTAGAGGAGGTTCTCTTGCTTGATCTCTTTGGTCACTTTTTTCTTCTTCAGGCTTTTTCCTGTGGGATTAAATCAAAACAGTCCTGTTTGCATCAAAACCTCATTCTTTGGATCATTTTAAGACCAGGATAATGAATGCATTCTCTTCAGTCACCAAGTAGCAGCTGAGGAAAGTTTCTTACCAAATTAAAAAGCACCTGAAGCAATGTATAGCCCAAGATGGTGGTTGTGTTGAATTTTAATAAGAGCTATATCAATATTTCAAGGTTTTAAATAATTAACCTTCCAAATATTCTTTCTTCATAAGCTTGTAGCCCTTGTATTTCTAAAGTTATTAAAGTTTAAAACTCCATCAAGACTTTTGGGACTCCTTGGATGGCACAGAACCATGAGAATTTCAGTATCCCTGTTTACAGGTTCATTGACCCGAAAACCTGTCTGAAAACACATCAAAGATTACCAAACCAGAGCAAGATGGATGAATATAACGGAAGGTTATTTTCAGGGCTTGCTGAATGTCAGGCTGGATATGGAAAGCTGAGATCAGAGATAATGATACCTGTTAGGATGGGGCAGAGGTGAATGGAGATTTGATCTATTTCCTTTGGCTGTGGTTGCTAGTTCACGAGATTGCAAGGTTACCCCTGTTTTTTACCATGATATAAGCAACTAAGCTCAAAGATTCTGGTCCTATGATGTAATGTCTTGACCTGTGCATCATGGAGACAGTCTGTACCGCTGATCCCTCAGGAAAGAGTGGCATATTAAAGGCAGAAATGAAATATTGCTATGTTGAGTCAAGCAATTTTCAAAGAGTTAGAATGAAAGAGAAAAATATAAATGTCAGAATAACTAACAGATCCCATCAAGATTCTTAGGAGGAAAAAAATCCTAGAAGTTCAAGGAAAGGTCTTTTCCCCAGCCCTGATCAATCCCCTACATTAGTAACTCAAATACTTTAATGAATATGTAAGCTTGTGTAATTGGATATTCCTTCCAAAGGTGCAAATTGGCATCCATCCATACCTACACATTCTGTATGACCCTTGTCCAAGTCCTCCCATCAGTTCGTTAAAGTGCTGATGGCCTTTTGCTCTCTCTTGTCATTGCAAAAATGCCAATGAATCCCTAGGGATTTCTTTTGGTTATCCCTCACATCTCCCTCTCCCCCCACATGTGACTAACCTTTTTCCTTTTTTAATGGTGCATTTACCAAATTATGTGCATTTATTCACATTTTTCGTTAAAGTTCCTTCTTCGTTATAATGTTGAAGTCTGCTTACACCTACTACATACTTTCCATTGCCCTCTGTGTAGTGCTCATTTTGAATTTTATGGATTCTGTAATATCTAGGATTACAGATGGCACTGGCATTGTACCCCAAAACCATAGAAGTGTTTTCAGGCAAACTATAAGCAGGGAGATTCCTTTGTTCCCTTCCATTCTCGTGGCTCCTAACCCCAAAACATCTGATAACTCCTATAAGACCCTGAGAGGATTATCCTCCTTGGATTGTCCTTTAGATTTGAGATGGACAGAGATATACCTCCTCAATATCATCAAGTTGTATCTCAGACATCCATCTGTCCCCTAAACTATGAGGGTCACCCCCTATGTCTCCAGACAGACCCTGATCAGATGACCAAACCACCCACCGAATACCTGAGTGTTTACCACTCTAGAATCACATCCTCATCATGACACAGCATCATGTCCCCACTGTTGTAAAAGTATATAATCCCCAGGATTGAGGGATTCTGGGGGCAGCCTTCCATCGTGCTCTTCCACCTATACTATCCTCCTGGCCATCCTCAACATTACTTTCTAAATTAATAAATTTCTATTTTTTTAAGCTAAGTTTTTGAGTCTTGCATTATTGCAACAGGTATCCTTCCCAAACCCCAGGGGTTCACCTCTGTACCCCACAACAACAGCCATGCATCAACAATAGGTGTATGAATACAAAATAATCCACACTGGTTAAGATATTTCTCTTCAATCTGAGCACCTAGAAATGGGCCAGTCATAGAATTTCTTTTTCAATATTTTGGTAGAGGAATGATTTCATCCAAATGGGTACACACTACCAGGACAGATGGAAGCCCTTTCATGCCTTCTTATCCTAGAAGATTCTTTGTTCACAGAAGTTCATTCTCTCCTTAATGAAGCCCTTCTCAAAATTATAGCGAGTCCTAGGATCAGGACGCCAGGAAAGAAAATATTTTTTGAGCAACTTTTGGACATAGTTTATAGAAGGGAAGGGAAAAATTTTAAATGGAGAAGTACTGTGAATTCATATCATAGGGATGTTTTTGGTGGCTTTCAATATCAATAAAGCCAGAGAATTCTAATGGAAAGAGGACTTAGAAGATCTGAGTTCTTGTCCTTACTCTGCTTCTTACTGTCACCTTATTCTTTCAGTACTTCAGTTTTCTTTTCTATAAAATGGGTCTCACAATACTTGCCTTATAGCCATCAACTCACTATTTCCCCCAGTATCAGATCCCTCCAGACCAGAGTCAAAATGAGTGAGAAAGAGACATTAGAAACTAAGGAAGAAGCAAAGGGTATTTTAATGTATTCTTTTCAGAAGAATGAGCATGTTGTGGTAACCCCTCTCCTAAGAAGAGGAGCCCCCTGGATATAGAATTTACCCAGCTTTCATTTTTTGAAAGATGAAGAAAAGAAAAAAAAAAACCAAGATTATTGCTTGAGGGTGTCAACCAGGAAAAACAAAGATTTATCAAGGCAGTTATAAAGAACAAGTCATAGCAAGCCGCCATGTATAACAGAGGGTCAGACTCTCCTGGGCACACTGCCTTTTGTCCCTTGTTATGGCAGGGACCTATGACCAGAAGGAGGAAATGACAACCTTGTTTTATAAAATCCCAAATTTACCTTGGTCCCATAGGAAACTGCCTTCAAGGAGCTCTCAGACTGACTCTAGTCCCAGACTAAACAATAAGCCATCATGCACCCATTAAGCATCCATTAAGCACCCTGAATAGGAGTGATAGAGATATAGAGATATTTCAATCTTAAGTACCCTTTTGTCTTAGAAATTTCTTCCATTATATATTGGACACTCCTAGGTAGTCCAACCCCCTGGCTGGAATCCTTCCCTTGTCTCCATGAAAACCAATAAGTTGTCCTTCCTTTCCTATACTCCTTAAAGCATATATAAGACTCGGAAGTTCTTCAGTTCCATGGAAATTCCCTTGATGGAGATTCCCATTTTTTGTGCATTTCCCAGAGACATTGTTCCCAGAGTCTCAGAGCTTAACTTGGAGTGACCTTGGTGTTCTGTGCGTGCCCATGACTCTGTGTGGTGGCCATAAGAGCATTGTCTCTCTTGTCCTGATTAAAGACTTGACCTTCATAACTGCTTTGGTGGTTCTGTGTTTTTTTGGGTTGACAAGGGATGGGTATTGTCGACGTGGAATCTAGAGATCCCAAACTTATGGCCTAGAGAGATCTGATGAACCCCAAGTTTTAGAAATAACTTGTATGTTGGAGACCCCCAAAGCTTGTGCTTGTTCCCTTTTCCCTGTTCCCATGAGAATCCACCCTGAAGAGAATCTCAGACTAGCAGTTGCAGACTGAATAATGGACCCCAGGGTAAAAGCTAAGTGACTCTTTGGCACCATGGGAAGCGGAAGCGTGTCAGTCTTGTAAGCTGAAGATCCTGAGTTCGATCCCTGGAAGGGGGATGTGGTACAATGGGAGAAGCTTCTAAGACAAAAGAATCACAGAGAACAGGGAACAAGCACAAGCTTTGGGGGTCTCCAACTTACAAGCTATTTCTAAAACTTGGGGTTCATCAGATCTCACTAGGCCACAAGTTTGGGGTCTCTAGATTCCATGTCGACAGTATAATACCAAGTTCTTGACAGGAACTCCTTAGAGCTCCTTATCAAGGAGGTAGGCTGCTAATAATTATTTTATCTGGAAATCTCTGGAACTCCTTCTGGTGAGATAATGATCATCTTATCAGGAAAAGTTCCTAGGATTGTTCTCCATCCAGGTCCTGTTGGTGTAGTTAGGGCTGGGCTCAGTTGGTAGGTCCCCATTTCTCAAGCTTAGCTTATGGTCCCAAAGAATTGTTACGTATCAGAAACCCCTGGAAAAATGAAGGCTTGAGCAAATCCAACTAATTATTTGAGTCAGTATTCCTTTCACTTTCTCATATCTCATAGGTCTCTTATGAGTAACCCCCTTTGTAAATTTTATGCATGATATGTTTGGGTTGTTGATGTTGTTGCCAAATGCCCACAGAATGCTATGCATGGAAGGATATACACTACATAGAACAGAAACTTTGGTGTCTGAGATAAGGCAGCTTCTAAGGTTAATTGTATTGTCGTTCAGTTGTTTTCCAGTCAAATCTGACTCTTTGTGATCCTATTTGGGGTTTTCTTGACAAAGATACTGGAGTTGTTTGCTATATTGTTCTCTAACTCATTTTATAGTTGAGGAAATTGAGATTAACAGGGTTAAGTGACTCTCCCAGGGTCATACAGTCTGAGCCCAAATTTGAACTCAGGAAGATGAGTCTTCCTGACTTAAACCCTGTATTCTATTCACCGTGCCATCTTTCTGCCAAAGATTTATAATACAATGAAATAATCCCATTCTTTGTATTTTCCCAGTTTTGAATGAATGGATGAATGAATGAATCTTCCTTGGACCGTAAGCCTGACTAAACTGAGGACTGACCATAATCATTCAATAAATTCCAATGTATTTGTATTAAAGCTAGATCAAATCTATTTATATAATAACAATTCAATATGATATAATTAGCTAATATGATAGAATAGCACTTTAAGGCTTTCAAAACATTCAAATATTCAGTCTTTCCATTTGATTCTCATAACATCCCTGGGATGTAGGGACTGTTATTATTGTCAATTTTATAGATGTAGAAACTGAGGTAGAGAGACATTAAATTATTTACTCAAAGTCACGCAATAAATATCTGAGAACAGATTGAAACTCAGGTCTTCCTGACACCAAGTGTAGCATTATATCTCCACTGTATCCTAAAGAGTAAATTCCTGTTTGGTAGCAATGCCCTTCACTTTCTTCCATTTCTGGCCTATTACATTATTCTCCTTCAAGCACTTTGCATCTTGTCAGACTGACTTTCTTACCCCTCTTAAAGTAATATCCTATTTCCTGTATCCAAGACTTTGTCCTGGTTGTTTCCCATGACTTATAAAATTGTTTCTCTCCTTCAACTCTTAAAATATCTAATCTCTTTCCAGACTCAATGAAAGCACCATCTTGGGATTCCCTGTCTACTACTCTTCCTTCCCTTACTCCCAAATGCTAATGCCTTCCCCTTGGAAACCAACTTCCAGTTATTTGGTATATATCTACATTTTCATTTTATCTCTTATACTAGAATAGAAATTTTTATAATCTTCATTTCATCTCTTTCCTTAGACTAGAGGACAGGAACTGCTCACTTTTCTCTTTGTATCCCTAGACTAATAAGGTGCCTGGCACATAATAGGTGATTAATAAGTATTTGTTGATATTTATTTGTGAATATATTGTTTCTCCCCAGTCCTTTCTCTCCTAGGTGTAAATTACTTGAGGGAGAGACTATTGAAATTCCCCAGCCCCAATACTTAATGTAGTAGCACATCATCATTAGTGCATCATCATCATTATTATATTACTATATTAGTCTTTTATATTAGTCTATAATTATATTCTACTGACTGTCATCTGTATCAGTTTATTTGTCCTCTCTTATTTCCCTTAATTCCTTAGTTTTATTTCTTGTGGTATAATGATATTCCATTATATTTCATAATTTATTAGAGGCAAACACTTTATTTTCAGGCTTTTTTTCTTTTTGCTATTATATCAAGCACTATTGTGAATATTTTGTTACATGAGACCTTTCTTTCTTTGGCCTCTTTATACTATATATATATTTTGGGCATATATATATGCCCAATAGTGGGATTTCTAGATCAAAGACTACAAATGGTCTAGATCAGTGATGGTGAACCTTTTAGATACTGAGTGCCCAAACTACACCCTCATGCTACAGGGGAGGGAGGAAGCACTCCCTTTGGGCTGCTGGGAAGAAGGGATGGGTAATGAGAGAAATGTCCTCAGGTGCAGTGGAAAGGGGGAATGGAACAGCCCCCTATGCCACGCATATCATAGGTTTGCCAGCAGGGTTCTAGGTTTTTTTCCCATCTACTTCCAAATGATTTTCTACAATGGTAGGAGACCTAAATTCTAATCTTACCTCTATCCCTACAGGTGCCTTTGGGCAAGTTATTTAATCCTCTCTGGGACTCAGTTTCTTCTTTGAAATGAAGGGTTTAAGTTGAATAATTGCTAAGGTTCCTCCTAGCTTGCAGTCTGATTTTAATCAAACTTGGCATCTGTGCACCTGCAGAATGTCAAAATGCTTTCATGAACTAGAAAATGAAATATTATCTAGGCCTGCCTTCAGCCCAACCTGCTCTGCGATATCACCATTGCCTCTTGTTCAATATTTTCTGAGCTCAAATGTAATTCTTCAGGTGACATTTCCTTGACACAGGGAGATAGTTACAAGTGGCTGACTTTATTAAAAAACTGTATATTTTTCTTATTCTAGACCTCTGGTGGCCTTTGCAACTTTTCATATTTTAACCTCTAAATGAACCAAATCTGTCTCCATTGGGCCTACAAATTAAGGCTGCTGAATTTCATTCTTTCCCCCTCCTCAAATAAAAAGAGAGACAGCATATATCTGGGGGGAAGGGTGGGCAAAAATGAATGAAGTTTGGTACACTTTTCTGTTGACAGAACTGGGCTGAGTAAAATTACTTTCTGTTGATAAAATGTGCTGAAACACCTTTCAATTTCATCTACTGTGATTTCGAGCAAGACAATGACTTGAGGATAGCTAGGAGTAAATGTGCTTTGTTGACAGAATGAGGGAAAGGTATTAGCAAAAGGCTTATCTGGCCTGCTTCAGACCTGCCCATTGACTAGTCCACAATTTATTATTATCATCATGAAAAAAATAATAGCGGGCATTTATATAGTGTTTAAAGGTTTGCAAAGTGCTTTACTAGCTCATTGGATTGTCTAATTTATGTGCAGATAGCATAGGAGTTGGGAGGGATGGAGGGGAGAGTCTTGTTACCTCTATCCAACCAAACAACATAGAGGGCTTTATAGTTTCTGTGTACTCTGAAAGCCAGACTTACTGATGAGATTTTCAAACGATATCCTAGGAAAAAAAATTTTCTTTTTCATGATTATACCATAAAGAATCATACTGGCTTCCCGAAAACTAGTTGCTTTAATTCTCCTTGACAGACCCCTGTTGTGAAGCTTACTTCTCTGTCATAGGATCATATACTTACTGCTGGAAGAGATCTTCAAAGTCAGAGACCAACCCTCCTCTGGGTTCCCTCTCCTATGTTCCACTCCCAAAGGCAAGTCAGATCTTCAGAAGGTGGCTTACTATTGACTAAGAGAATGAAGTATTTAGTATTGTAGCTTCTGAGCCTCCATTCTGTTTGTTCCAATGATTAATCAACCAGTAAATGCAGGAAACTTAAATATTTTGGCCATATAATGAGAAGACAGGACACATTGGAAAGGTCCCTGATGTTGGGAAAGATTTAAGGCAAAAGGAGAAGGGAGATGGCAGAGGTTAATAACAAGAAGAAGTAACCTTGGAGGCAGCTGGATAACTCAGTGGATAGAACTCTGGGCCAAGACCTGTCTCAGATACTACTTGTGTGACTATGAGCAAGTCATTTAACCTGTTTGCCCTAATCTATTGGAGAAAAAATGGTAAACCGCTCTAATACCTTTGTCAAGAAAACCCCAAAAGGGGTCACAAAGAGTTGGACACAACTAAGAGGACTCAATAGCAAAAAGTAACCCTATTAGTTTTTAGAAAAGAGATTTACTCAGAGATGCATTGTGGGAAGATGGTGGAGTAGAGTTTGAAGCTTCCTTGACCTCCTAATCCCCCCCCCCCCAAAAAAAAACACAATTAAAAAAGCAGAATCAATGCTTAAAGTGGCAAAAACAGACAGAAGTTGAGAGTGAAGAAGCTGAATAGCCAGAGATAACTAGGGAGGATTGTTTCTGACTTCCTTGGCCTCAGTTCCACCACTATAGAACCGAGGGGCAAGCATAGAGCAAAACTGTGGAATCAACAAGACAGCCCCTGAAGGCAGAGCCTTGGAGCTTATGTCCAGAAGGATACTTCTAGAATCTGGTATGGGTAGGTAGAGAGTTCTGGGAACAGCTGTGTTGTAGGAGTGGCCTGGGCTCAGGAGACTCACTACCTAGCATCTGGGGATTGAAGGAGTGGATACCACAGAGTCGACAGGAGGCAGACTCTAAGAGAGGACCTCAAGCCTTGCTGCTAACAGGTGATGGACTTTGAAGTTCCAGGGAACGTGGACTGGATACTTGCTCTATTCTGGATTGAGGCCATGGGAGAGATGGAGTGAAGTAAGGGCACACACTGGTAATGTGATTGCTGAGGGACTGGGGCCCTATCAGCGGTAATTGCTCCCAGGAGAGTTGGCCCCCTCATTGCCATCACAGGGAGAGATGGTCTGTCTGCTTGTAGTTGCAGTGGCAAAATTGCCCACTGGTTCTGTTTGGAGCACCTGAGATCAATCACAGACTGGGGTTTAAGTGGAAACCTGGGGATTACATCAGACTCTAGACCAGGGGTTGGCAACCTTTTTGGCTGTGAGAGCCATAAACACCACATTTTTAAAATGTAATTTTGTGAGAGCCGTACAGTGCTCACAGTGCGCGCTCCGGTAACAGTGCCTGAAAAAAAAATTGACTTTATGGCTCCTGCAGAAAGAGCCATATCTGGCCCTCAAAAGAGCCAGATATGGCTGGAGAGCCATACATTGCCGACCCCTGCTCTAGACCATTGTTGACAAACATATGGCACATGTGTGGAGGGGGCTGCTTCCTTCCCCCTCTTCATGCATACCTGAGGACATTCCTCACACCACCCACCTCTCTGCCCAGCAGCCCAATGGGAATGCTTCCTCCCACCCCTGTCTGGGGTAAGGTGGGCAGCTCACATGCTATGTAAGGGTTGTAGAAAAAGCTTTAAAAAGACCTCAAAACCAAATGAGAGAGTTGAGAAAAAATAAGGGGGAAAAAAGGGGAATGCAAGAAAATTAAGAAAATCATAAAAGAAAGCTCATCCAAATGGGAAAAGAGTATGAATTCACCCATAAAATGAATAGCAGAATGGATCAACAACTAAAAAGTAAAAATATGTTGTTCATAAGAAACATACTTAAAAATGAGAGACACATATTAAGTAAAAATAAAGAGCTAGATCAGAATATTCTATGCCTCAGATGATACAAAGAAAGCAGGTTAGCAATCATGTTCTCTGTTAAAGTTAAAGCTAAAACAGATATAATCAAAAGAGGTAAACAGGGAAATTATGTTAAAAGGTACCATAGATGAGAAAGCATTATCAATTTTAAATCTATATGCACCAAATATTAGAGATTCAGATTTTTAAAGGAAAAATTAAACGTTTCAGACAGAAAGACACAAAATAGATAACAAAACAATAATAGTTGGGTACAAAAATATTATAGTTAAATGAAGAAAAGCTACATTATTAAATGCAACCTTCTCAGATCAAAATTTACATAATCAAAATGTATATAATCGGGGGCAGCTGGGTAGCTCAGTGGAGTGAGAGTCAGGCCTAGAGACAGGAGGTCCTAGGTTCAAACCCGGCCTCAGCCACTTCCCAGCTGTGTGACCCTGGGCAAGTCACTTGACCCCCATTGCCCACCCTCACCACTCTTTCACCTATGAGACAATACAACGAAGTTAAGGGTTAAAAAAATGTATATAATCAGGGAATATGGAAACAAAAAGGCAAAACTAATTGGAGACTGAATATCTTAATCTTAAAGAATGAGTGAGCTAAAGAACACATTATTGAAACAATAAATAATTTTATTAAAGAGATTAATAATAATGAAACAACATACCAAAACCTTTGGGATACAGTAAAAGCAGTAAGTAGAGGAAAATTTATATCTCTAAATGCTTATATTTATAAAATAGAGAAAGAAAAGATCAATGAATTGGGAATGCAATTTAAAAAACCTAGAAAAAGAACAAATTAAAAATCCCCAAATAACTACCAGATTGGAAATCCTACAAATTAAAAGTGAGATCTATAAAATTGAATGTAAGAAATTTATTGAATTAATAAATAAATTTAGAAGTTGGTTTTATGAAAAAATAAAAAAATTGATAAACCATTGGTTAATCTAAAAAAAAGAGAGAAAACCAAATCATTAACATTAAAGATTAAAAGGGTGAATATACCACCAAATGAAAATGAAATTAAAGTAATAATTAGGAGTTTTTTTGCTCAATTATGTGAAAACAAATTTAACAATGAAAGAGAAATAGAAAAATACTTACAAAAAATAAATTGCCAGAGCAAAAAAATAGAATACCTAAATAAATCTATTTTTGAAAAAGAAATTAAACAAGCCAGAAATGAATTTCCTAACAAAAAAGCATCAAGATGGATTTAAAAGTGAATTCTATCAAACATTTAAGAATCAACTAATTCCAATATTAATCAAATTATATGAAATGAAAGAAAAAGGAGTTTTACTAAATTCCTTTTATGAAACAAATATAGTGCAGATATCTAAACCAGGAAAAGCAAAAACAGAGAAAGAAAATTATAGAACAATCTCATTAATGAATATGGAGGCAAAAATCCCAAATAAAATACTAGCTAGGAGACTAAAACGACATGTCACAAATATAATACATTGTGAACAAAGAGAATTCATACCAAGAATGCAGGGATAGCTTAATATAAGGAAAACTATCAACATAACTGATAATATCAATAAAAAAGTAATGAAAGGCAATATGATTAAATCAATAGATACAGAAAAAACCTTTGACAAAATACAACATTCATTTCATTAAAATCACTGGAAGGGGGCAACTGGGTGACGGTGGATTGAAAGTCAGGTCTAGAGACAGGAGGTCCTAGGTTCAAATCTGGCCTCAGACACTTCCTAGCTGTGTGATCCTGGGCAAGTCACTTGATCCCCATTGCCTAGCCCTTACCACTCTTCTGCCTTGGAATCTATACAGAGTATGGATTCCAAAATGGAAGGTAAATGTTTAAAAAAAATCACTGGAAAACATAAATATAAATGGATTTTTTTTTCTTAAAATGATATGAAGTATCTACCTAAAATCATCAACAAGTATTATCTGTAATGAGGATAAGCTAGAAGTCTTCCCAGTTAGGAATGAAACAAGGATGTCCATTATCACCAATATTATTTAATATATTATTTAAAATGTTAGCAATAGTAATAAGAGAAGAAAAAGAAATGGAAAAAGTCAGAATGAGCAAAGATGTAACAAACCTATCTGTTTGCTGATGACATGTTGTTATGTGTGGAAAATCTTAGAAATTCAACTAAACAGTTAGTTTGAACTATAATTAATTCTATTTATTTTTTACTTTTATTTTTTCACATTATTTTATTTTTATTTTCTTTTTAGAATATTTTTCTATGGTTACATGATTCATGTTCTCTACCTGTTCTCTTCCCTCCCACATCCTAGAGCTTACAAGCAATCTACTGGTTTATACATGTCTTATTACTCAAAATCCATTTCCACATTATTCATATTTGTAATAGAGTAATCTTTAAAAAACCACAACCCCAAATCATATACCCATATAACCAAGTGCTAAATCATGTTTTTCTTCTGTGTTTCTGCTCTCGTAGTTCTTTCTCTTAATGTGGATAGCATTCTTTTTTATAAGATTGTTCTTGTTCATTGCATTGCTATTAGTAGCAGTGTTTATTACATTTGATCTGAACTATCATTAATTTTAGCAAAGTATTAGGATGTAAAATAAATCCACATAATCAACATTTTTATATAATACTCACAAAGTCCTGCAAAAAAGAGTTAGAAAGAGATGCTCCATTTAAAATAGCCCCAGATAGAATAAAATGGGAGTATATCTGATGAAAAAAAATCCAGGAACTACATAAAGGTAATTATAAAACATTTTTTACACAAATAAAGTCAGATCTAAATAAATGGGGAAATATTAATTGTCCATGGCTGGGCAGAGCCAATATAATTTAAATGACAATCCTACCTAAAGTACTTATCCAATGCCATCTCAATTAGATTACCAAAAAATTATTTTAATAACAAATTCATTTGAAAGAATAAAAGATCAAGAATATACAAGTGATTAATGGAAACAAAATAAAGGAAGCTGGTCTAGCACTACCAGATTTTAAATTGTTTTATAAAGCAATAATTATCAAAACTATCTGGTACTGGCTAAGAAATAGAAAGGTAAATCAGTGAAAAGGAAGAGCCACAACAAACAGCAAGTAGTAAACGTCTATAGTAATCTAGTATTTAACAAAACTGTAGACCCAGGTAAAAATTGATAGGATTAATGGAAATTAGTTTGGCAGAAACTAAGTTTAGACCAATATCTTATACCATTTACTAAGATAAGATCAAAATAGATACATGATCTTGACATAAAAGGTGATATCATAAGTAAATTAGAACAGAGAACATATTACCTATCAGATTTATGGATAGGAGAATTTGTGAATCAATGAGATGGAGAGCAACATGAAATGTAAGATGGATAATCTTGAGTACATTAATAAAACAAATGTTGTCAAAATTATAAGGAAAAAAGAAAATTGAGAAAAAATTTATAGACAGCCTCTCAGCTTATATCTGAAATATAGAGAGAACTTTGTTAGATTTATAAGAATAAAAGTCTTCCTCCAATTAATAAATGGGCAAGAATATGAACAGACAAATATCAGATGAACAAATCAAAGACATATATAAGTATATGAAAAAATACTCTAAATTACTACTGATTAGAGAAATGCAAACCCAAACAACTCTGAAATATTATCCCACATCCATCAGATTGGCTAAAATGACAAAAAGGCAAAGTGAGAAATGTTCACAGGGATGTGGAAAAATGAGAACATTAATGCACTGTTGGTGGAGCTGTGAACTGATTCAACTATTTTGGAGAGCAATTAGGAATTACACCCAAAGAGTTATAAAACTGTGTATACCCTTAGTTCCAGCAATACCATTGCTGAGTCTGTTTTCCAAGGAGATCAGGGAAAGAGGGAAAGAATCCACATATTCCAAAATATTTATTGCAGTTCTGTTTGTGATGGCAAAGAATTGGAAATGGAAGGGATGCCCATCAATTGGGAAATGAGTGATCAAATTGTGGTATATGATTGTGATGGAATGTTACTGCATGTTAAGAAACCATGAACAGACTGTTTTTTAAAAAATCTAGAAAGAACTAAGTGAGATAACAGACAGTGAAATGAGCAGAACTAGGAGAACATTATATGCAGCCAAAGAATCAATTCTGGAAGAATAAACTCTGAATGCTACCTTCAGAAAATGAACAGAAAGGTGAAGCATGAAAGACTTAATTTATATATACATGTTGGCTTTCTTGACAATATCTTTTGTGATGCGAGGAGAGTGGGGAAGGGTTGGGGCACTTGTGGATGGGATTTATTATGTAGAAATGAAGAATAGTAATATTCTTACTATTAGTAAGCTAATAGTAAGCTAAACATTTAGAAGTTTTTTAAAATTTCACTTTTGTACTATTTTTTTTCTTTTGATTATAGAAATGCTTGTTTGGTTTTGTAAAATTTGGATTTGGGGAATGAACAAAGAATGAATAATATGTATTCTAAATGTCACTGAGCCCATTTAGCTAGGAAAACTTATTTCAGCAGCCAGTCAGTCAAGAAACCAGGACTTTGTTCTGTGTTACCAAGTCCCTCAAATTGGACATGGTTCCTATCCTCAATGAGTTTAGAGGTAGATATTACTGAGCTAACATACTGAATATTAAGTGCTTTCTGGGGGAGGAAATATAAAAAGGACTTAGAAGACCTGGTCCTTGCTTTTAAGCAACACTCAGGATAGTTGAATGAAAACATAAAGCAACCTATAAGTTCTACTAGCCTGGGAATGATGAGAAAAAGGGAAAGACTGTCCATCTGAAATCCTTGGAGGAGATGCATTCAGAAATTGATATAACATCTTTTTGTTACATCATTTGAAACATGATAGAAGAATATTCAGTTGTTCTTAGCATCTTAATTTTTTTTTCTTTCCTAATTCTGAAGTAAAATTTTGTGTGTGGAAGGGAAAAAGAAGGGGAAAGGAGAGGAAGTTTGAAGGGATTGGGCATAGGGTGGGTAATGTAGATGAAAAAGAATAGATGGACAAAATTTCAGCAAATAACAAGCATTTTTTGAGTACCCAATGGACACAAAAACCAAATCTTTAATAAATCGCTTTAACAGTAAAATCTTCAAAAATACTCAGGGGATTAATGGAAATACTTGAAGGAATTTTCATAATGGCATATGTCCTTGGATTTATTTATGTTAAGCATTTGGAAACAAGAAAATATGACTATTTTCTCCAGCCTTGTGGAGAACCAGAGTTTTGATTCAATTTAATAATTATTTATTAAGTATAGTGCCTCCTCCAGGCTACTCCTCAGCTTGCCCTTACATGTTGGGTCCTTCAAAGGGCAACTGCCCCTGTTCAAGGCACTCTACTGACTCACACTCATTATGTTCATGAACCCTAACTGTTGTGTTCACTTTTCATAGTCAGCCAGTCGAAACAATTAGTTTAAAACAAGGCATTTATTGATTGATATGGCTGATTTAAGAGTCGCTACAAAACATTGCTTTCCTAACCCTGTAGCCCATACTCTTAGATGCACAATAATAAATAAGAAGAGTAGCCATTAATTTAGATTACGAGAATAGAGAGATACACTTGAAAAGAATGCACTTGGAAAAAGCAACTCACACCCCTACTAGGCACCTGGTGTCCTTTCTCTTTTTATGAGGTCCTCACATGTCCCCCTGGATCAGTATCTTTCCTAGTTAAATTTGTTTGGCTCTACTCTTTGAGCCTGTTTTTCTTAGCAGTTCAACTCAATTCCACAGCTGGACTTCCTGGGCTGATCTTGGTTGGTCTCATATTGGGCAAACTACTCCATTGCCACTAAAGGAGAGGAGAAAAAGAAAGAGATCCTTTCTTCTTCTTTCCCTTCTATCTTCTCCCTCTCATGTACTCTGGAAGAGGAGTAGAGGAAAAGATAAAGATAAGTTCCCTTAAGAGCTAGATTCTTCTTCCATAGCTAGCTTTTCTCTTGACTACCAGGACACATTTTCTCTACCCTCAGAAATGACCATTTTCTTGATTTGACTGACTGCAGTACTGCTATATTTGCTTTTTAAAGACCACCAGAGGCAAGGATGATTCTCCAGTCAGCCAATGACTAGAAAACCTCGGGATTACAGCAAATTCAATTGCAGAATTTGTTTAATCTTACTAAAGGAGTTGTTCAGTTGTTTCAGTCATGTCCAACTTTTTGTGACAGCTTTTAGGGTTTTCTTGACAAAGATACTATAGTAGTTGGCTACTTCCTTTTTCAGCTCATTTTACAGATGGGGAAACTGAGGCAAACAGGGTTGCAAATAAGATATTTATATTCTTCTTTATACTTCCTTTACATTTCATTTACATGAGCATATACCATACTCTAGGTTCTGTTTTAGGTGTTAGGGATACAAAGACAAAAGGGGTCTCTAAAAATTTGTTTTTCATAAAAAATTTTGAAGATGTATGATTACTATTATTATGGTTTTTCTCATCTTTTTGTTTTCAATTAATTCAATTTATTAATTTAGAATATTTTTCCATGATTACATGATTCATGTTCTTTCCCTCCCTTCCTCCCTCCCTGCTCCTGTAGCTAACGAGCAATTTCACTGGGTTTTACATGTATTATTGTTCAAAACTTATTTCCATATAATTAATATTCGCAATAGAGTCATTGTTTAAAGCCAGCATCCCCAATCATATCCCTATAGAACCATGTGATCAAGCAGTTGTTTTTCTTCTGCATATCTACTCCCACAGTTCTTTCTCTGGAGGTGGACAGCGTTCTTTCTCATAAGTCCCTCAGAATTGTCCTAGATCATTGCATTGCTGCTAGTAGAGAGGTCCATTAAGTTCGATTGTGCCATAATGTATCAATCTCTGTATATAATGTTCTCCTGGTTCTGCTCCTTTTGCTCTGCATCAATTCTTGGAGGTCTTTCCAATTCACATGGAATTCCTCCAGTTCATTATTCCTTTGAGCACAATAGTATTCCATCACCAACAGATAGCACAATTTGTTTAGCCATTTCCCAATTGATGAACACCCCCTCATTTTCCAGTTTTTTGCCACCACAAAGAGTATGGCTATAAATATTTTTGTAAAGAGATAACTCTTTGGGATACAAATCCAGCAGTGGTATGACTGGATCAAAGGGCAAGCAGTCCTTTAAAGCCCTTTGGGCATAGTTCTAAATTGCCTTCCAGAATGGTTGAATCAATTTACAACTCTACCAGCAATGCATTAGTGTCCCAATTTGGCCACATCTTCTCCAACATTTATTACTTTCTTTTGCTGTCATATTAGCCAATCTGCTAGATGTGAAGTGGTACCTCAGAGTTGTTTTGATTTGAATTTCTCTAATTATCTTCTCTTTTTCAATAGAATTTTGGGGAAAAAATGACCCAAGACAAGTTATTCTGCTGCTTTATATTTTAATGTTCTTCAGACTTTTGCAGATATAGATAAAATAACTGCTTTTGTAATTGTCTAAAAGTTTTGGGAGCTAAGCTGATCTGGAAGTTCATTGTAAGAGATGCTTCTTTAGGATACCTCCAGAGGCAGACAGGATGACATGGCAGGATGTGTATCTCATAATGTTCCCAAATAGATTCTTTCCACATAGCTTAGAAATTATGTGTATTTGCTACAGTGACAGCTATTAAAACCATTATCTTCTGCTGCATCTTTACTGCTTATGCTATTTTTATTAATGTTATGAATTATTAATGTCTTCTTTCAGATTACCTTCATCTACTCTTGAGTTAAGATTTTCCCCTCTTCTGCTATAAACAGTACTGTGTGCTTTTACTTACTTTACATTTGCACTTTTTTTTTAAGGTGGCCCTATTCCCACTGGCTCTCTCCTCTTACTGCTGATCCACTCTGCACATTTGTTATCCCTTTCCCTTTGGGTTTTGCTTACTCCTTTTTCTCTCTCTTGCTTTTATCTGGTTATATAATCCCCTTCTTCCACCTTGTTTCTTTTCAATTTGTCATATAGGTAAATAGTCCTGTTGTTGGTTTTTAAATTTTCATTTTTTCCTACTTTTCCAAAAAGGATTTTTCATGTTCTTTATTATCTATCTACTCTAGATCCTCATTCTTTGATTCATGACACTTAGAATTATCTGGTCTCTCTTTTGCATATATTTCCTATACATAATCAAAATTCCTAAGGTATCCATTCAGGGGCTCTTTGCTCTAGGCAGTATATGCCACTTCCTTATAGTGCTTGCCTTTTGAATTCCCTTTTACCTTTGTGCCTCATTCCCAGAAGAATGCCAATTGTTACAGGTGTCCAGCAGGACATTGCTTCCAGTAGGACCCCTCCTCAACCACATCCCTGATTATGCAACCCATCACTGCTCTATACTCTTTCCTGATTGTGCTTCCCCCACTACCCTATTTGTTTCAAAATTTCCTCTCCAAGATTATGCTTTTTGACTCCCCCAAGTGCTAGTTGCCAGGAGTTTGAATCCTGCCTCTCCAAAGGTAGGATTTCATTTATCAAATCCCCCAAACCATATCCAATGTAAATTCCCCATTTCTGTTCATATACCATATCTCTTAATTCAAAGAAGCATTAATCATTGGAAATCCTTCAGTCACTAAAGCAAAGCCCTCTTTCCTTCCCCTCCTTTTCAAAATTTCTCCCCTCATCTTTGCCTATTTCCTCATAGGCTTTTCTCTTTCTGAGATCACAGGGTTCATTTTCCCTTCATTGATAGTCCTAGATTTGACCCCAGTAGATCATGCACTCCTCTCTATCCCCCTGCTGTTTTCTGCCCTTTTGTGTACTCTTCCATGATGTACTGTAGTTGCACACACACACACACACACAAGATAGAAGAACATTGGTTCACTTGTAGTCAGGGTATTGTCAGGTTCTTTTCATAATGCCTCAGGTTCACCTCTTCAATGTTTCTTCCATTGGTCTTAAGCCTTCACCCCTGTTTTGTATACATTTAGAAAGAAGTTTCTTACTGGTCTCTCTCCCTTGCTATTGATGTCCTTGGCTTCTGTATTTATTCATTCCTCCTGCATTTCTATTGTTTGGAGTGTCTGAGAAGCAAGTAATCTTTTTGGTTCTGTTTTTCTTTTGAAAAATGTTTCAAATGCCTCTTTAATATTGAATGCCCATCATTTTTCATTTATAGCTAAGCTTAGCTTTGCAGGGTAGGTCACCCTGGGCTGCATCCTGAACTTTATTGCTCTGTGGTACACATTTTTCCATTCCCTCCTACATTGTCTGGTGGGTACAGAATAGTCTTGTATTATTCAAATTTCTTTTCCTTTGTATTTCAAGGTCTTTTTCCTAATCATTTACAAAATTTGTTTCTGAATCGAACTGTTAAAGTTAACCACTATGTTGCTTGGAGTTTGCAACCTTAATTTTTTTTTTCTGGGGAGGATAGTTTTCATTTGGAGTTTTATTTGCTATGGTTGGAAGTTCTGGGCTGTTCTCTTTCATTATTTTTTTGCATTATAGTGTTAAGGGTTTTTTTGTTTGCTTGTTTGTTTTTTTGCTTGTCATGTTCTTATGGGAGATCTATGATACTTAAGTTGGCTTTATGTATCCTGCCTTCCACATCAGTATTTTACTGTATAATGAACATATTATCTTGTAATGTTACTGTTTTTTGCTTCTCTTCTCTTAGATTTGCTTTTACAACTGTACATTTGCATTCCCAATCTATTGTTTTCTCTTTTGTTTCTTTGATTAGACTTGTCATCACAGGTTCCATTCTATCTACCCAGTCTTTCCACCCATTATTTCCTTTTGATTATAGGTAAATAATCCTGTTGTTGGTTTTAAAATTTTCATTTTTTTCCCTACTTTTCCAAAAAGGATTTTTCATGTGCTTTATTATCTACCCTCTCTATCTGCTCTAGACCCTCATTATTTTCCTGTGCAGGCCATAAATTCTGCTCTCCCAGTTCTCATATCTCTTTTGAATCACTTAGGAACAGTATATTGTAATTCCATGTTCTTAAATTCCACAGGGTCCTCTGTTTATCAGGAGTCATATTTTTCCATTATTTTGCAGTGTTTATTCATAAATACCTGAATTCATTTTAGTTGATCCAGAGGTCATATTTCCTTCTATTGTTAGTATTTTCCCAGTTGATTTATCTGCTTATGTCCAAGGTCTTTGGGCTTTCTTCTTCCTAAAATGTATGGTAGCTGAGGAAATTTAATATTGAATTGTATTGTTTATTGGTAATATTTTTATGGGAAACCGTTCATTTTCCCCAAACCCTTCATTTTTCAATGTAAGGTTAAAATAATCTAGGCCTCAAGATGTCTAAACTGGGCTGGGCTTCTTAAGCTTTCCAACATTCAATTTTTTAGCATGCTAGAGAGAAGGGCAGGTTGGCCACATTTCTCTAGTGGGTGAACTTTCACCCATTTGAAAATAAGGCGGATTGGCATTTACCTAATTTGGTAAAGTCCACCTCTCTTTGATAAAGTAATGAGGGAGGAGTTGTGATTTCTAAATCTACCTTCTCTTTCTACATATTCACCAATGGGACTGCCAAGGGAGATCCAAAGGTTGAAATGTCAGGCCAATCAGAAAGAAGATACACTTTGCTATAAAAGAGAGTGCCTTTAAACCTTGAAGACCACCTAAAATTGTTTTTTTCTCTAGGACATAATATCTGTTTCGAAGAGGTGTGAGAGGTTGTGAACATCAGAGAAAATGTCTAGTTCTACATCATGTTACTCATTTGACCATCTATTCTTTTTCTATCCTTAGTGTACCCAGTTATTTTTTGTTATCTTGACCCATGAGAATCTATACTTCTTGAAATTAGAGATGGTTCCCTTCCTTCCTTTTTTTTGGTTACCATTTAAAATTATTTCCATATATAATATTAAATATTATAATATTAAATATTTCCATATATAATATATAATATTATAATATTAAACATTTCCATATATAATATTAAATATTATTCCATATATAAAAGACAAGATAATATTTAATATCACAATAATATAATACATATGATTTGTTATGAATACATAATAAAGTATAATAAATATGCTTTTCTAAGAGAAACAAATTCTCACATTAGTTATGTCCAAAAATCTAAGTCATTCTTTTTTTTTTCTCCCTCTCTCCCAGCTCTCCCCCATCCCTAAGAAGGCAGGTGATATAGATTGTATATATATTATTATTATTTTATACACATTTTCCTGTTTGTCATGTTGTGAAACAAGATGCATATTGCTTATACTAGAGAAAAATTCGTGGAGTAAATAAAGTAAAGAATATTATATTTCAACCTGCATTCAGATTCAGTCTGTTCCTTCTATGGTGGCAGATATCCTTTTTCTTTATGAGCTCCTCTGAATTATCCCGGATTCTTGCCTACTAGAGAGTTCCTTATCTGGAAGAAGCCTGATACCAATGAAAGCACTGGTCTGAACCCTATCCCTATAATTGAGTCTGGTTGAAGAACAAGAAAATGTAATTTGTCATCAAGACACAGCATCAAAGAAAACCAGGAGGCAAACTCAGGAACAATGTTTGACCAATTTATGGGAGAGAGGGAGGGGATGGGTAGAGAGGACTGTGGATTTCAAGGATGTAGATGATAGACAACAAATAAGGATCTGAATTAGCTAAAGGGAGAGCAGACTGCCTGTCAAAATATATTCCAGACAAACTCTAATCCTGAGTGTTGACATGGCAATGTGTTTCTATCACATTAGTTACTCCTAGACAAAATTACAAGCTGTTGACAGTCAAATGTTTTCTCAGCCCCTCCCCCCCCAAATCTTCTGACACCCAGTGATGTAGGGAAGGTCTCAGATGACTCTGGAACCCTTCAGTGTGGAGTGTTGGGGGGTAATAATAGTTATGCAACTATGACTCAACCTTATGCCTAGTGCATTTTCTACAAATATTCCAGGAGGCATAAATTAAGTAGCAAGGATTTTAATTAGGATAAAATAGCAAAGTAAATAAAAAAGAGAAATCTTCATTCTCCTGCTCCCCAATACACAAAGGAGTACAACTACAGATTCCCATCTTCCTCCAGGTATTTCCCAGCAGAGCTACTGCTCCTAATATTGTACCCTCCCACTGGAAGTCCAAAAAATATATACTGTAAAATTTTCAGAACTTGACTGTCTTGTCTGGGGTCACTTCATTCTACTTGATCCCAAACCCAACTATGTTCTTTCATCTCAGAAAATATCTGATTCTATTTTTTTTT